>NW_020524062.1:0-41641 GCF_003368295.1 Carassius auratus | reverse complement strand
AGTATGTGTTTGTGTGGGTGGGGGGTGGGTGAATGCTTTCTGTAATTTTCAACACAAAGCAGTGTTAAGAAGCCCCTGTTACCTTCATATCCCCTCCATTTCAACCCCCGACCCCACCTCCATCCAGTCCTTCACCTATGGTCCCATTTACACTTGAAATTAACATCTATCATGTCTGTCCACCCACTAACTCATGTGTCCAACGTCACTCCCAGATGTCCTTTGCAACACATTATACTCAGAGCTCAGGAAACCCTTTAATGTACAGTCATTTAGTTGGTCTCTTTTTTTCTGGACAGTTTGGCTTATTTGAAACTGTATTATACTCTCTTCTATTATAATTCATGAAACATTTGTTTCTTTCTGGCCCAATTCTACAATGTTTTGTTTTACTGTATTTGTTTCATTCACATGCACAATTCATTTTTTTCGGAGGTTGCCATACAAACTATATATGTAAGTGTGTAAGATACTGTAGATATAAGTTATATCTCAGGCCAGTTGCCTCTACATTAAGACTGTGTCTTAAGAGCTAGACTGCCCAACTAACAGATGATGGAATAAAAGTTTTTTATGATTTTTATGTTTTTACAGAAAAAAAAAAATGATGACCAGTCTTACAGACAGAAAAATAGATGTCTAACTTGTAAGACTTTTATGCAACCGACCACTGTTATAATCAAATTCTTTTTAACATTTTTATTATATTTTGTTTTTATATTTGAAGTTTTTTTTTTCTATCTGAGCTATGAACCCGTGACAGCATGTCTTAGGAATTAAGTCCAGGCGAGGACTTGGCTGTTTGGGCTACTCCTTCACACATGTAGAGAGGATGGAGGCAAATGTGGTATCAGGTGCAGATGTTGTCAGAACATGTTTGCGTGAAGCACAGACGACTTCGTCGCACGATATAGCAAGAGCTCTGTGAGAGACACACAAAACATTACTACAAAATCACCAAACCCTTCAGGCCCTCAGTGGGTGTGCCTGCATGACTTGGCCCTCAAGAGAAAATATGTTACTCTCAAATTGGTTTGCATGTCTTTTTCAAATATGAACAGATGAAAAAATTCCTGCACGACCCCACAAGCTGATACAGTTTTTTGCAATTGCTGTTGAACTTGTTTTGAACTATGGTGAGATTAAAAACTTAGTGGGTGAGGTTACAATCAGGGCCAATTTATAGGATTCAAGAAGTAATATAGCCTGTATGTATCAGTACTGCATGTTCAAATTAAGTGGTCATTTAAAATAGAAAAACACCAATTGTTGGATTAGAGCCAAAATATCCTGCATGAAGACAAAGGCTCCAGCAGGGACAGCCTGTATTTTGATACTGAACATTCAACAAGATCTTGGATTTAAATCCAGTAATAAGATTACAGACTAAGCTGATCAAAAAAAGATCACATACGCTGCTCATAAAAGCATGACAACATGGGGGTATAGCCACTTAATGCACTGATTAAGCTTACTGATGACATGATAGTGATATATTGTTATTTATAACTGTATTTGACTCTACACCAGCTATTTCTAGATAATAGCAGATTTTAATCCACTCTAGCAAGAGGATATCACTGAAAAGCCCTAGTCAGGAACAGTAGCATGTCTTTTGTCTTTTGAACATGTTCTTCATAACCCATGGTTCATCAGGAGATCTAAATCTTGATCATTGCCCCATACTGTGCATCTCAACTCAAAGGAAGATTCTCATAAATACATAATTATAACATGTCAAGTTAAAGGAATATTATTGGAAAATGAACAAATGTGTAATAAGTATCTATTCTTTTAATGCAATGAAACTTTTGAACCCGCAGTCACGGTAAAGTCAGATGCAGAGATTGCATTTAAAACAAGTGCCGTCTTGCTTTTCAAACCACATTAAAGGAAGGTGGAAATTCTCTGGAATTTCACTTTATTACTCTCTTGATTGATTCTGTTCTTCAAATGCTTTCTTAAGGGTGACATATAATTTGTGTGCAAGTGGAGCATGTGTTTAAATAATAGGTTTTTTTTTTTACTAAATGCAGACGGGAAATGTTCAGTGTTTCCATATGCATTTATTTGTGTATGCCTAAAAATACAGTTGACATAAAATATCCTGGTTTATGCAAAATTCCAGCCAAACTAATTTAAAGTAAGACAGATTGTGCATGCAATCCAAAAATTTGGTTAAAATCCATCCCCACCACAAAATCAAATTTAACACAGGATGCTGCTTATCTTGAACCTCACAAAATTTCTATGCACCGAAAATCATAAAGGTGATCATGCACAGGTTTAAGGAATAGTTTACCCAAAAAAGAAAAACTGCTGAAATTGTACTCACCCTCAGGTCATCTAAGATGGAGAGGAGTCTGTTTCTTCAACAGAACAGATTTGGAGAAATTTAATTTAGCATGTCATCACTTGCTCACCAATGGAATCCTCTGCAATGAATGGGTGCCATCAGAATGAGAGTCCAAACAGCTAAAAAGAACATAAAAATAATCCACACAACTCCAACAGTCCATCAATTAATGCCTTGTGAAGTAAAAACTGACATGTTTGTAATGAGCAAATCCATCATTAAGGCATTTTATCCTTATAATTGCTTTTTGCAGTAAAGAGTCATCTTTTATGAATCAGGAGAGAAATATTCTTAGATCAAGCACTGTTTATAAGCATAAACTGTCAAAAGAGTTCAAAACAAATGTGACTTATGATTATGATGATGTTTTGTGATTTTTGATGTGAAAACACAAGGGATGGATTTTTAAACTGAAGGAAGCATTTTTATGGATTATCTATTTGTATTTTGGCTGGAAGCAATGGTTCAAAGTTAAAATGCCTTGATTTATTTCTTACAAACATGTAGCATTTTGCTTCAAAAGACACTAATTAACAGACTGCAGTAGTGTGAATTACTAGACTCTTGTGATGTTTTTATCAGCCGCTTGGACTCTCATTCTGACGGCACCCAATCACTGCAGAGGATTCATGTGTGAGCAAGTGACAGTGTTAAATTATTCCAATCTGTTCTAATAAAGAAACAAACTTCATCTTGGATGGCAAGAGGCTTAGTATATTTTCACTCATTTTTCATTTTGGGGTGAACTATTCATTTAAGAAGAATTGATCATGGACCATTCTCATTTGTATCATCTTTGGCTGCATACTATCACATGTACAATATGTGCATAAGTATTCCACATGACACTAATTCATTCTTATCTATTTCATATTCATGCAGTTGTCTATTTGAGAAAACATGATAGTTGAATATCTCATTATCTTTCTCAGCTTTATTCCATTTTTTCGTTGTAATGTACAAAACATTTAGTAGTTTTCTCTACTGTGCTCAAAGAGATCTTTACCCTGAGCTGCATGTGCACATGGAAGCATCTCATCATGTTAGCTGGAAGAATAATGAAACTTATTCTTGTCATACTCAGAAAAACATTCCTCCCATTCATTTAATCCATTCTTACTCTCTGCCATCTTTCATCACTCCACATCTGCTTCATCCTCATCCGCTCCAGGGCCGCATTCCTTCTCTGGCAGCAGTCCATACTCATTGAGGAAGGCCTCTACATCGGTAGCAAAGAACTCCTCGCTGAAATGCTGCGTAACAGCCAGGAAGTTTCCCAGAAGCTCTCCAGCCTTGTACACTAACAAAGCGGGCAGCACGTCATCTGGGAAACGCTCACCAGCTCCAGTGGCGGCGGCACTAATGCGGCAGAATTTAACACTGGGATATTCTGTGGCCAGGCAATCCATGCAACTGTTAAGCACCTCGCACCCCTGCACTCCATCTTTAAAGATGTGCACCACCACCACTGTGAGCCGGTGCTCCTTCTCAATGACCTCCAGAAAGGCCTCGCCACTGTCTAGGTCATACACGACCTCAAATTTGGGCCCGAAGCTCAGGCGCTCGTGCATCTCCTGCATGCATTGCTTGCGGTACTTACGCAGACTTTTCTCATCATCTTCTTTTATCAGCTCATACTCCTGAGCGCTCATCTGGGAAGTGAAAAAGAAGCAGGAAAATGAAAAGCTTTTAAGGCCAATATAGATTTTTGGGAGAGACAATGGCATTTCATTTTGGAAGTTAATCCATTAAATCATCTTTTGATGTCAAAGACCCGCCAAATATGATGACCTCTTTTGAGGAACCCCTAGAATAAAGTGTAAAAAACGATTTATACGTTGTGAAAAAAATATTATGCATGATGTAAAGAAAATACACTGGTTCTGAAATTAAAGAACTGGTCTTTATATGGTCATTGTACTAAATATTGGATAAATATTTAAACTAATGCGATAAAAAAAAAAAATATTTAATCACATTTTATACAAAATATTTTTTACCCCTACACTGTAAAAAATAAGTGTAATTTTAACTGTAAAATTTTGTAAAAACGCTACGGAAAAAAACTGATAATAGGTTAACAGTAAGTTCCCGTACTATATACAGGGAAAAACTGTAAAAGATCTAACAAAGCATTTAATGTAAATTTACAGTAAAATTCTGTTAATTATACAGCTTTTAGAAGTAAAAAAAAGAACAAATCGATGTATAATTTACAGTCTAAAACTGTAAACTGATATTCCCAGAATTCCCTGCGTGACACTACACGTTTGAAAGTATTTTGTTTAAATAATCATGTTTTTAAATAGTTCTTGTTATCAGTTATGTACATTTGAGCTTTATGTTACATCTTCTGTTGCTTAATGAAAGTTTTTTGCATTATTTAAGTATCACGTGTGTTACCATGATGGTGTTTTGTGTTTCCATAAATGTGCACCTTCTATATGTTAATATATACTTCTGCTTGTGGTGAAGCTACTTGTGATGAGCTTTGATACTTCATGTGGCTTTCTCTTATACAGTACCATCTTTATTATTATGGTGGTTGTCAGTATTTTCAAGGTACAAAACAGATTTAATTTTGTGTGTTGTTGAATTTACTGGTTTATATTCACATTTTCTTGTTTGTAAATTACAGCTTTATATTGTAAAATTAACAGTTTTTGACGTAAATGTGTTTACAGTTTTCTGTATTTTTACTAAATTATTCTGGCAACCACAGCTGCCAAAAAGTTTTTGTAAAAACAACAAGAAATTTTTTACAGTGTATGTAGCCCATTGGGGATCCCTGAATCTCAGTTTGCAACCTCTAAATTCTTATGTACGTACAAAATACACAAATCAATTCATTAAAATGACTAACACAATAACTACAGTATAGCAATGTTTTAATATAGTTTGGTGTTACTGTAGTTACTTTTGACCATAGTATTATTATGCATATACTTCCTATCCATTTTCGGAATGCACATTTTACAGCCTGATTAAGAAAAGCATTGTTTTTCTTCAAAGAGCTCATTTTTATTTTGAAATTCTGGTCAAAAGAGGCAACCTTGCGATTGATTCCACCCACACAGGAGTCTCTGGGTTTGTGGGGGGATGACATCTGTCTTAGAAGCTCTCTCTTGTTGGGAGGCAGAGTCTCCTGGTCCATGCTCTCCAGTTTAAATTTACGCCAGTCATTGATGACACCCTTTGGTCCTGGAGATACCGTAAGTGAATGAATAGATGAGTGAATTACATCAATACATATACTGTAAAAACGTAATGCTGTTATTAATCAGAACTTAAAACAAGTAATGATGTTTTGTTTGAAGTTTGAAGTTTACTTAAAAATAAAAGTTCAGTTTAGTTTAGTTAAGTTGGATATTTAAGTTCAACAAATTTAATCGTAACAAATTTAAACTGTTATAAATAATTGCAGCAAGCAACCATAAGTCAAAAGACAATAGCCTACTGTAGTTAGTTAACTTTCAGCAGTGGATGATATCAGTTCAGGTCCGACATATTTTATAGAAATCTTATCTCTAATTTGACTCATATTGTGGAAATTAGCATATGCCCAGACACTGATGTTGTTTCAAATTTTGTCCAATAATTCAAATTACAATCAGGCCTCAGAAGTTCAAGGTTGAATGTGTTTCCTTAATTTCTTCACAAGAACATCAAGTTGTTCACAATGGGAAGCTGGCAACTAATGTAAGGGTTCAGGCTTCGACCACCTCCTTTGACCTAAAAGAGTTCCTTGAAGAATCCCTGAATTAATTTCAATCATCCAATAGCACATTCATACGTTCATGCACACAGTTCTCTGAGGTTGGTAAATGGTCATGTGGCATGCAGGTTAAACTTTTTTTTTTTTTTTTTCTTGTAATTTTATAATTCAATTAATGAATTAATTGCTTTTTATAAATTTGCAAACTAGTTTGGGAAACCTTTCCGTCTTCATTCTGCATGTTCTTAATACATTAGATCACTTTCCTATATGACCCATTCATTTTACAGTCTCACAAAACAATAAGAACCATACTGACCTGTGTGAGTGACAGCCACTGGCTCCTCATCTGCGATTCTGTCAGACATTTTTATTTGTTGATTATCTGTTGAAAAAGGTCAAATCTTCATCTCATCTATAGATGTCAAAATAAATTCAATTCTCCCAATGGTTTCAGCAAAAGTAACAAAAGCTGTATATCTCTGAACGACTATCCAGTGTTAAACAAATTTAATTCGAACAAGGTATAACATCAAAACTTCATTGAAATGTTAGCACGTGGACAGTGTCTCTGTGTCGTCGTACCCAATCGCTCTTTCTTGGAAGATATTAGGTTTATTAAGAGTAAGAAGATCAGATTACACTTTGATCCAATTTATTTGCACAAGTGGCCGTCGCCGATATGATGTCATGGAATGACAAATGAACTGTCCTCAAATAATTTACAATAAGCATAAATTTCCATTTTAACGCAGACACTTTAATTTGGCTAAAGTCAGTTGAATTATCATTCTTTTTAATGCACATCTCTTTGATTCTATTTGATTCTACAAGCAATACCACTGCAATTGCATAAAACTTTATTATATATTATATATCTTAATGCCAACTTTAAAATCAACAATGCAGAACATATTTGGTTGCATTAAACTGGTCTTTTTCATATGAGGTTGAGACTGAGATCAGATAAAGCTCATGCTGCAGCAGATTAGCAGATTAATACCAGACCTCAGAGTCTTCACTTTGCCCTGCTAGTCTCTGGCCTCAAACCTCCTTCATTGTACCTTTCACTGCTCTCAGTAAATCACTGACCGCTAATTGAGATTACAGCTATGATGCAATGCATCAGCTCAGATCGCAACCAGTTAAATCCTATATGACAACTTTGGAGGTTACCTTAGTTTTCTTTGTTATTTCTTTAAAATGTTGATGTTTGGTTTGTGCACAGAGATTACTGTTACTGTACGATTATTGTTTGAGAAAAAAATAATCTTTTAGCTCCTTTGAGTCTTTATTCGTTCATCAGTCTTTTTGAATGTTTTTCATTCAGTCTGATCTGAATCTTGAAGTCTTGTTGAATCATGCAAAATGATAAACATGGCATGAACTTTTGCATAGTTCTGAGATAAATACTGTATACCATAGACAACACTACTGCTATCTACAGTCTTAACAAACCACTTCAAGCTAAGCACAAACCAACTTTGATTTTGCACAAACCAAGGTTTGATTTTGGTTCATAGAAAAACAGGAATTATGCTTTCACTTTAGCATGCAAACAAGTCAAAGTAGACTTTGTTTCACGCAATCCATTCGTCTATAAAATCACAGCTCATCAAAAGTATAATCAGTACATTAGTTAAATTAAACTAGTCAAATTAAATAGTAAATTAGTTAAATAACACTGTAACTCACTTAAAGCTGCAAAACAGAAAAAAAAAACAGGAAAAGATGCATCCAAGAATGGAGCTGAATAGACTTTAGGCTTTCGTTAAATAACACTGTGACTCACATAAAGTTGTAAAACAGAACAAACAGGAAAAGATGCATTTCTCTATTAAGTTGCCTGCTCACCTTTTTTAAAGGTCCGAATACGTTCCCTCAGTGAGCTGTTACGTTGTCACTACCACCATTAGCTTTGTCCTTCATGCTTTTTTGAGTGTGCATGGGGAGGGCACAAAAAAGCTTTCTTAAGTCAAGACACATCGGGCAACTCTGTGCTCCTATGCAGAAATAGCACAAGGCACTTAAGAGGATTTAAGTGCAGTGATTAGACACTATTCAGAACACAACCAAAGACAAAGGTACCATAGCTTTGAGAGGAGAGTGGTATACAAGATACAGAGAACATGTGATGTGGGGAAGACGGGGATAATAGCTGAAAATGTATGCTAACATGGAAGAAAAAAGTTTTGGTTTCTGACAAGCTATATCAGATATCAATGCTTGCAGAACCATTTATGTGCAGAGATTTGTGCAGCGTTAAACTGGCTAACAGTAAACTAAATCTTTAGACTGTATGGCTAATGATTTTCTGTGCATAAATGTAAAGTTCAGACTGGGTCAGCGTGTAACTCAGCAGTTGGTAAAAACTTTTACACATTGCAGTTTTTATTGAAATATGCATTGTAGTTACTAAATCCAGATAGGGAGGGAGAGATGGAGAGATAAATTGAGAATCTGGGTAAGAGAAAGAGAGACGGAGACAGAAAGAGAAAGAATGGAGAGCGATGAGATAAAGCAGCGCTGATCGTTCTGGCTCAGTGAATGTAAATGCACAGATGGTACATACAGGATTGACCTCATTAGTGTGAAAACACTCATCTTTTCAGCCTAACTATTCCTCATTGTATCCTTCCTGCGTATATCCTGACAACACAAACACAAATTATTTACTTAAATTAACCCATCACTGATATGACATCATTTTACAAACACTTATAAAAAAAACAAACAAGCAAGAAACAAAATATGATATGTACGTTTTCATATTTTATTAATTCAGTAAAATACACAGATTGAATAAAACCTTGAAAATTGTGTTGAGGCACTATTTTGAAAAATGACAAGTCATGAATTTACATGTTGCTCAAAAATGTTAAACATTTCAGTCTGATACAGTTCAGTGATTTGGGCCATAAAAATCTTTCAAATGGGTGAAGCACTGTATATTTCTCATTTATTGGAACCTAATGCTGACTATCTATATAGGAAGCTAAAAGTTGAAGTTGTGGAAAGGTTTTTATTATGGTGTAGTAGCATGGCATAGCATTATGACTTCATACATTGTATAAGTCAAGCTTTGTTTTTATACAATTCTTTGAATTTAAACCATATAGTTTATTATAAAATATTTTTATTTCAGTTTTTGTACTGAATGTCACAATGTGAAGGTATAAGACTTGGAATAACTGTACGGCGTGAGTCAACAGAGAAATAAGATTCTGTTTTAATCAAAAATGGTGCAATGCAATGATACTATATGTTCTTGCCTTTCTGTATTTGCTTTTTTGTAGTGACATTACTGCTAATAGAAGAGTGGTTTGACAAACCTGAGGTGTGGGAGGTGAACTGTCAGTTATTAGTCATGTGAGGTAAAAGCGAATGTATTTTCCCTGCTCATGGATACACACCCATATCGGGATCACCAGCAGGTGAGTGTGCGCCTCTCAGTAGTTCAAACGGATTGTCATTGTAACTGGGTGTGGTGCAAATGTAGGTAAAACCCCATTAGGATTCCTATCAGGGATTGCCATAGCACCATCATAACAACACAGATTTGTGACCACAGGTTTCAGGTGATACTTGCATTATTTAGCAAAGCTATTCTAGGCTTCTGCTTTTGAAGAAACAAAACAAAAGAAAAAAAAAACATAACATACAGTCTTTTCTACACAGCATAGAGATTGCATGAAGATTATCATGCTTTTGAGAGATAAATAAGATTGACAATTCTAGTCACTTTTTTATCTTATCAGGACTCTGGATTAAGAAATATACAAATGAATCTCAGTATACAGCATGTTAATTACCACAAAAATATTATATTGTCTTGTCTCCCATGAACTTTTTTCCTTTTTGAGAGAACTATCCCTTTAAAAATGATTCAGTATGTGCTCTCTTTTGAAACAATAGACAGGAAACACTCCCATAGCCCTTCTACACGTATTTACATGTAAACTAAAGTCAGTAAGCGCTTCAAAACATAGGCTTGTTTTAAGAATATCAAGATTTTTGAAAACCACTGACTAGGAGCTTGATGACCACAGTGGAGTTTTTATTTTTTACAGAATCAAGCGTCATCACAATGACCCACAGATTTAGTTATACCTCTCTGTCCCATCGTAGACCTACACTTCCATTTACAGTGAACAGGAAGTATCTAAAAGTCAGAGATTACTTTGAAGTTAAGCAGCCAGAATTCATCAAGGGCTTTTCATTTCCGCAGGTCAGACTAAGATAACACTCATTTATGCATGCTAGTATGTGTTTGATAATATGCATCTATAGCAGACCCATTCTGGATGAACTGTTTTACAAATCTCAACTCTACCAGGAAATTATGTGCACTAACTCACCATCTCTCTATTAGCTTTCCATTTCTCATAGACAAGCAGAAAAATACTGATGAAGTGATGGAGAAACAACCCAGAAAAGGTCAAAAGTGTAAAGAGACTTTTTTGTGCACTGGAAGGGGGTGCAGAAAATTTAGATATTACAACTGAAAGTGTTTTTTTTTTTCTTCTCTTTTTTCTGTCTGGGCCTAATTCAGGTTCCTCTAATTTTTTCTGCATTATTGTGGTTACAACAAGAGGAAAATATGCATAACATTAACTTTTTAACCATATTTCAGATGTCATGTTTGAGCAGATGGTTTGAAGGACGTGATGCTCTGTGGACATTAAATATATATAATAATAAATAAAAATGATTTTTAATTAATTTGTCATCATTGTAGAAAATAATTTCTTTGAATTTTACTCCATTTTAAATTTCCATTAAATTTAGGTATGACATTAATAATAAAAAGGCATTCTTTTTCAGACATTCAACTGTACGTTACACACAACATACAGCAAACATGATTTCTTGATTATGCCTTAAATTTTGTGCATATGCTGAAGGGGTCATATGATGCAATTTCAATTTATTCTTTCTCTTTGGAGTGTTACAAGCTCTTTGTTCAAGAAGAAGATCCATAAAGCTGCAAAGACTAAAGTGTCAAATCCAAAGATATATTCTTTATAAAAGTTAAGAGTCAGCCACACCCCATTAAAACTGTTTATTCTAACACGCCCCACATCTCGAAGCCAAAATGTTCACACAAAGAAAGAAGCCGTAACTTTTATTTTCTCTATTACTGCTGCTGCCATGTTGTCTAGACGCTGTGTTTCATTGTGAAAGTGAAACTACTTTATTTGGCCTTCCAAAAGAGGACATGATTAGAAAGCAGTGGTTAAGTTGTATTTCAACACTTTTCCAGAAGAGTCCAACCCAAATGTTCCCAACCCCAACCCAAATATATGGAGGATTACTGGTTTCCTGAACCAGTAGCCTGCAATTTGTCTGTGGCACAACAGCTGTTTCTATAAAGTTGGGCAGTTCAAACTTTGCAAGGACAGTCTGGTGCTTCTGACTTACAACCTGTAAGTACGTTTTTCATATTTAAATAATTTGCCAATAATGATTCAAATGAGAGTTTTGACCAGTAGAGTAGGCTTGTTGTTTCTCAGATCACAAATGCAGACGTGGTTTTATGTTTTAGCAGTGCGATACGCAATGCAAAGCGTAAAAAGACAGCATAAGTCATTATAATCAGTAATTATGTTCCCACTGGATTCAACAAATGCCTCGTTTGTAATGGGCGTTATTGGTTTTGTCTCATCTAGTTATGTCCTGATTGCGAACAAATCTTTCTTCTTAGTGAAACTTTCGAACCAGTTCACTAAATTGAACTAAATCATTTTAAACAGTATGCACTAATACACATATTAGTTAAGTTATTCGATATATAAACGTGCCTTACACTCCCTCTCCCTCTACATAAACCAACATCCCAAGTTATTCAGTTACTCCTAACAGAACATTGACAACTGCTAAAAGGGAACCGATGATGGGATTTGCACAAACAGAGCAGCTGAACTGAGTCTTGTGCTGCTGGCCTGCAAGATGCCATATTTTAAGGGGTGTAACATTTCCGTCACACGCTTGGGCCATTCAGCCAATCAAAACGCACTGGTTATCTGGCCAGAGCACACCTGGCTTTTTCAAAACGATGAGCTTTGTAAAAATCAACACTTTTCAGAAAGGCGGGGCATAGAGGAGAAACATGTCATGGTGTCTGGTCTGTGTTTCCCTGGGTGTCCACTACTGGTCTCCCTTCCCCATAGACACCTCACCTCAGGCAGTCTGTTTTCTGTCTGTGTTATGGAGTCCTTACTTTCCGTCACCTGGTTTCCTCGCATTCCTAGTATTTCATGTTCCTGTTCTTGTTTGTTTGTTTTTGGACTGATTTTTGGTTTTGACCCATGCTTGTTTTGATTCTGATATTTGGATTACCCATTAAACTCACACTGCTCTTGGATCTCTCGTCTCCTGTGTCCCGATCGTTACAAAAGGACTCCATAACACAGACAAAAAACAGACCGGTATAAATAGGCAGGATAAAGAGTATGAAAGTGAAGACACCTGAGTGCAATTAACAGGTGTGCAACATAGACAGTAAAAGAAATGGACACAGCGACCCCATTGGAACTCACTTGAGACAAGTGAAGCCCATTTTTAGCGATTTTTACCACTTCAATTTCTGACGTGCAGACTCAATCTAAGCTTGATGACGTCAGCAACCTGTCTGACAGATGTAAATCTTCTAGTAGCAAACTGCCATCGTTAATCTTGCAGAGACGGCGAGCTTGAGCGGGAGGGTTCTTTGTCGTGAGTGAGCAGGAGTAAGTATTCTGATTAATTATTTTGTATAGTATTTTAAAATGTAACGCCAGTACGCCATATTAAGTTAATTGCCTGCGAGCTTCTCCTCCTGTCTGTACGGTAATGCGACAGAGAGTCGCGTGGTTATGACGCAATCATTAGCCTATTTTTACAAAAACTGTTTCTATGGGGCCATAATGTAACATATAAGGTAATGGAGCCCTTTATACATTGTTGTGTATCTTTAGAAATAACTAATTGACAAACAGAGTCTTTAAATGCCTCAGATGTAAAGTTATTCGCTGTCAAAGTGACGCCAAAATGAATGGGAGTCAATGGGAATGCTAACGCAAGTGAAGTTCTGCTACAAGATGGCGGCACTCGGCCGACTTCAACTTCCGGTCGACTTCCTTGCCACCTGATGTGCAACTACTGTGATGAAGAGACAAGGCCTTGTGGGAATTGTAGTGCCTGAGGTGAGGTACCTATGGGGAAGTGAGACCACTAGTGGACACCCGGGGAAACACAGACCAGACAACGTGACATTACAATAATGTACATTAAATGGAAAATTATGTTTTTTGAACCTTAAATTGCATAAACACATTGCATTACACCAATTAAACAAAATAATGTTCTTTTTTAGCAGCATCATATGACCCCTTTAATTTCATACAGCATTCAGTAGATTGTTGTAATTCTTTTTTTATTTCACCTTTATCAAATAATTAAACAAACAAAAAGATTTTCATATGCTTATCCAAAATATTAAATGAATAAAAAACAGCTTTTACCTTCACTACTATATACAGTAATCTGACACCACTGTGGGTCTGATCACAACAGTGTATTTTCAGGCTAGAGCTATGTGCGTTTGTGCACGTGTGTGTATTGTGCAATCCTGACCTGTGCCTTAGTGGGTCTGTGTTTACGCATGGGAAGCGCTATATTCACTTCTTATAAAACGATTTCATTCATTTACTAAAATAGATTACTCATGCTCATTCATAAGGTTTATTTTCTCTGTAGCCCCCTTTCTCCCACTGTGACAGAAACAATGACTCATGTAGGCTAGGTTTAAGTTACCTCACAACCACCAGCTGACAGTAAAAACACAGTAACAATTTCCTCTTTAATTCTACACTTAAGAACATAAATAATGACACGATAAGTAGTCATTTTCAGTTGTACGTGACATACAGTATGCTTATTAGAAAAATAAATACTGTCATTATCTAGCCACTCAGCATGACTTTGCTCCTAACTCGTACTAGGCTACTTAGTTTCTTTCGTACAACACGAAATCAAAGGTTAAAGAATTAAATGTTTATCGCTACTTTTGTTAGAAGACTAATTTTAAGTTGTTATTCGCCGAAAATTAACAGATTGACATAAACTCTAAATCTCCTTGGCGACTTCACGAGAGAACTCTCATCCGATTCGTGTAGTTCGATTCTTTTAGTGAATCGCTTTATCCAGTTCACAAACAACTCTGAATGATTCAAGCAAATATGTGCTCATGTAATTGCGATTTATAATCGAGCACCGTTTTCCTTGAGTCTTTTAAAGTAGGCTACACACTCAAAAAAATGTACTTTCACCTTTGCTAATTTTACTTAATCCGTTCATGTTATGATTACTTAAAAAAATTTATTTAACAATGTGAACTTGATTTAATCTAGTTCATTCAACAAAAAAGTGTGTATTGTCAGCTTTACTTAAAAATTATTTGTTCAGCCAACATAACATTTTTGCGTAAAGGTAACAAATTAGTGAAACCAACACAGACTTGCATCTCATTGGCTGAGGATTTCTGCAGTGTATTATGGGTAATTGTTATTCTGTCACCCTCTTGGAGAAGTGTAGCACCATTAGATAGGTAGATGAGTAATACAATTTATAGCAATTAAGTTGTTCTAATAAGTTTTAGAACAAAACAAACAAAGAAACAATCAGTTTGAAATGTTGCTTTGTAACTTAAGTATGTTTGTGATATGCTTGATAAGCTGTACTTATAGAATAGTTTGAATGAAAAGTAATTTTAATCAGCTGCTCATGATCCTAATGCAAAGGGGTGGCATTCCTAAAATGGCATTATTCAAATTTTATGTCATCATTATTTAACATTTTCAGGTACAATGAACTAATTTGTTGTTTGTTGACTCTATTAAGGGTTGTTAAGTTTACTTAAACTTATTTTGTAAAATGAACTTAATTATTAAAAACATTGTCCAAAACATTGCAGATTAGTTGGGCTGACACTATTAAATTAAGCTTTGCCCAACCATAGTAAATAAGTTGAATCAACCTTAACAAATTAAGTTGACCCAATGTAAGTACATTAAATTGGAGTAACAGAATTGCATAATGCTGAAATAAAGCAAATTAATCATGTGGAGATCCTTTCCATGATTTTTTTATGTTCGTTCAAAGAGTTATTTTTTTGAGTGCATTAGTGATAGGAGAAATTAGAATTTCTTCACACAAGGATTTACTTTAAATGCAACGTGAACAGCCCAAACGTGCATAAAGTTAAGGGGCATAGGGCTAATCTATAAATCATTAAATAGCCTACCATTTAATATGAAGAGTCTCATTTGTTATATAATTATTAATTTGTAGTGCTTGTTTTAATTTGTAGTGCGAGTTTTTAGATAAGACTTGGCTATTATGCCCATTATAGGCTAAAGGAACTTTAAATTAATTAAAATGCAACCTAGATTATAAAACTACCATAACCTGAGAGCTATTAAAACCAGATACTGGTTCATAGGTTTACTAGATCAATGGCCATTTCAGCAACTAACCAATAAAAAGTATGATGTAAAGAAACCTCACTTGATTTTTTTTTTGTTTGATTTATTTTGAAGATTCACAAAGGTTCCTATGCTTCATAAATCAGTGTTTCGAGAGTGAACATCACTACTTTATTAGACGTCCTTGTGGAAGATAAGTAAATACATTACAGTCATTACACAAAGCTATGGCTTTAGAAGGCATGTAATATTAACTGACAAGTCATACAGACCACTTATTTTGTACTTTTATGTTCCTTTTTGGTCTTTTAAACATGAATACTCCTTGTCCTTATTCATGAAATGAAAAAGAGCAATTTTTGGTGAACTATTCTTGAACTATTAGTGCTTGAGGGCACAATGGTGACACCTCACATCTCACCCTGCATGTGTGTTTCAAACCTACAACATTTTAGCTTCCAGCTTAGATCATTAACCAATACCATGCATTACTATAGCATCACTGTCATGAAAGTATGACAGCATTTCCAAAATGATGCATTTCAAAAACAGTTGTTTTTCACAGGTGTTTTATGCCTGATTTACCCTCTTCCACCACACCCTCAGGCCAGGGGAGACACGGGAAAATCCAGCAAATAGCTTGTCACAGCTGTCATCTACACATCTATAGCTATACAGTAATATTGAATCCCTAGCCATTAATTAATATCAACATTATGGCAAGGTATTACTGCAATTTTTAAAACCAACTAAATGAATAGCTGTAAGTAAAGAAAACCTACAAATTTAATATATATACAGTATATATATATATGATTTTTTTAAGGGAAGATTGATCTTGAGCCACACCCAGTCACTTTCATTCGTTTATACTTAGTCTCTGATGATCTTAACTTGATAAGAAAAATCATATCACTAAATACAGTATGTCATGCTTGGATGAGAGCTGTGTGGCGTAGCTTCCAGTTTATGTGTACTTGTGTATACTGGTGCACAAATGTGTGTGTGTTGATCTTTAAGAAGTCTTCACAACATGTCATGTTGTTTTGGTGATTTGTGCATATCTTTGGTCGTGTTTGCAATGATAAATAAACCAAATAAATCAAATTAGGCCAACCGTTTGCTTCAACTTAACATGTCTTCACATCACCTGCTAAACATACTGCTATCTCTCCTTAAAGCGTCCTCATAATATTTATATAGTCAAAATTGGTTAGTCACCCTGTTTACATAGTGTAAACAAGTGTGTTTCCCTGATCATTCAGTTTTACAGACATATTAAACCAAAAATTACCAATATTTTCAAATAAAGTAAATATGAAATTAGTAGGCTAACTGAATATAACTATTATAAGGAGGAGAGCTAAACACCTGAACACACTTCAACACCTGATATTTGGAGAAGATGCCTGTTGTTGACATGCTTTTTTACGTGGATGCTCAAGGTAATGACTATGGTAGGATGGTATGTTAACCTGTGTATAAGAGTCATGGAAACATCCCCCCTTATACAAACAGAGGAAGTATCAAGGATGTTAGATGACTGGGTCTCAAACAAACCCTTTCTGGGTTTCCTCTTTTTATTAATAGGATATTGGTTGTGTCAGAGATGCAGTATGTGGGAAATCTCCCAAATTACTCGTTTTAAAGTATTTGTGGCACTTTACAGAAGAGCGGACCAAACAGGGTGTGAAACATTTTTTTCCTTCAGAAATAGTCACTGAAATGAATTCAACCTTTGAATTTTGTTGATAATCAACCTCATGAGGTTGAACTAAATTTTAGGGCAAATGCGTGTAAATGTAAAGTTGATTTTTAAGAAAGAGACGGGTTTATGTGGATTAAATGATTGGAGAAGTACAGCATACGTCACCAGAGAGAAGTCTGTCATTTTCTCTTAAGATCAAGTTATGATATTTTGATTGGGAATTAAAAAATCAGAAAAAGCATCTATGATGTGCATTTAGAAAATATTATTTTATTTCATTCTGATTTGTGATGTTGTGTTTATGTAAGAAGAATATCACTTGTGGGTGCAAGTTTGAAACCAAATGTTGTTTTGTAGTTACAGTTACTGCATATTTCCCATAATTAATAAAACATCTTTGTATTGAGCTGTAGTTTTACAAAAGCTTGGTTGTGCAGAACTTTGTGTTGACCTAAAATGAATGTGACATGGTTGTTCTCCCAGTGACTTCTTTTCCAAATTGATCTATGAATGGGGATTTCCTTGTCTTTGTTTTAGTTTGTAGATCAAAAATTCCAGTTTCAGGTGACTGATCACAAAATTGGAGATACGAGCCAACCGTTAGCAATTAAACAGTCACAATCAGATCTGAGTATGTGTGTGTTGGGTGTGTGTATAATGGCTTGGATGGAAAACCCAGTACGTGAACATTTGAAACTTTAATTAAGTGATTTTTTTTTTTTTGTACAGACATCTAGGGTTCTGAGCTGATCTGCCAGATCTGTTCAGTTGCTCCATGAGAACAGACTGCTGACTGCTAGATGGGTTTAAAAAGACATAAATGATATAAAGGTCTAATAATGATCAGAAATAAGCAATTATGATGAAAGACTATTGTTTCATCATTACATGAAAATGACATGACATTAAATTAATGTTCCCAAGAAAGAGTATGAGGAAATGGAATGTCAATGACAACATTAACACTAATTGCAAAAGAAGCTAGACAGAAACTATCAAGTCAAGTCAAGAAGTTTCTCTTTGTAGTAATGCCTCGTATGGGCCTTAAATACTGCAACACCTACACACACTCAGTGATGCATAGACCACACACACACTTAGTCACTTTACAAATATTTTACAGGTAGTGTTTAATGCCTAGAGGAAAAGAGGCCTTTGTTTTCTTTTTTATATAATTATTACTGTTAGAAATCGGAAGTCAGATGTCAGGGTTCATTCTAAAAGATATTCTATTTATTTAAGACTTAATGCCTTCCATTGAAAACGTTTCATAGCGGTGGTGAAAGGTGTTTGTGACTAATCAAACAGTCATTCAGTTACAGCTGTTAAAAGACAGTATGTGCCAACAATTCAGTACTTCTGTGTACTACTAACAAATGACATAATTTCCTTATACATGCAAACAGACAAGTAAGACAATTCTACCTTCAGCCTTTTTGTAACCAAGATATTGTGACATTTCTCTTTCATACTATTAATAGATTTATCTTGATGTGACACAATGTGGATGTTGATACAAATGGCAAAAGTGGTTCCTCAACTGATGTTATACAAAGACTGCCTGGTCTAGAATAAGATACTGATCAGTTGCTCTAGCAGGAAATCTTGAATGGAGAGCTCCATCAGTAGTCTTGTATGGTTGTGGATGAACTTAGTGTTAAACTGGGGAGAGGAGGTCACGATGCTGATGCATCTGGATGTCATGCTTAAAGGGATACTTCACGCCAAAATGAAAATGTTGTCATTAATCACTTATTCCATATGTCGTTGCTAACCCGTAAAAGCTTTGTTCATCTTTGGAACACAATTTAACATATTTTGGATGAAAACCAGGAGGTTTTTTACAGTCCCATAGACTGTTAAAGTTCAGAAAAGTATGAAAGATGTCGTCAGAATAGTCCATCTGCCATCAGTGGTTCAACCGTAACATTATGAAGCGAGAAACGAGAATACTTTTTGTACACAAAGAAAACAAAAATAGCTTTATTCAACAATTCCTCTCCTCCTTCATTTTCCAAAGACGAACGAAGCTATTACGGGTTAGGAAAGACATGGAGGTAAGTGATTAATGACAAAATTTTCATTTTGGGGCGGAGTATCCCTTTAAAAAGCTACATGGACTTTATGACCAGAATGTCTTCAAATGACTTATGGCATATGAAATCACAACTTGCATGGAAAACAATTTTCAACTATAGAGAAGTTTCTGACTAAGAAATGTTAATCAGATTTCGATTGCAGTGCTATTAAAAGCTTGTTTCAGATTAACATTCTGAGAATGAGTCACATACTATAAAAAAGGCCTTCAAAAAAAAAAAAAAAATCATGCAATAGCTTTGTGTAAGTAACTGACTCAAATTGTATTCATTTTTCACTAGAATCTTGCAATTTAAAACTTGCCACAGTTAGGAAACAATTTTTGTTTTTATTGATGTCAGTCTTACTTTCTTCAGGCAACAATTTCGCACATGCCCATGCAGAGGACAAGATTTTCAGATTAAAGGAGTGAATTTGACCATTTTTCCACTTTCAAGGAAAGCACCAGGAAAAAATAAAATTTATAAATGCAATTAAAATGCATTTGTATTTGGCTATGCAAAATGCCACTGCATTGTTTAATGTATTTAATTGATTTATTGTTTAATATATGTTCTTTGTAGAACATACCACTTATATATGACTGAAATGTCAATAAAGCGGAGTAAATTACACTTTGCATTGTTAGCTCAAGCATATTTCTGGAAGAAAAGACTCTGGATGAATGTGTTATATTCAATATCCTCTGTTGAGTGGAATGTCTATATGCTTTTAAGATTAAGTCTGTTATTTTGTAGGTCATTTACTGAATGCTGACTTCCTGCTGTACACAACTTTTACTTCTTTTTTTCAGTTGTATTAAGTTTATAGGAAACTGGACATTAATTGAGCAAAACACTTGTGCTCATTAAACCAAGGAATCTTGTTTCCAGATTTAAGACACAATTCTGATGGTTTTCTTGTAATTCTAAGTTTAAATCCAGTTTAAAAATAAATTTTAAAAAACTCTCACTGTTGCCTTTTAATTCCCCCCATGGGAATCAAATGTACATTATTCATATTTCTGTAAAATTAGACGGAATTAATCTGTAAGGCACAGATGGGCTTGTGTGGCTCAGGTTGGCTGAATAATTGGAATTTCTTCCTTCTTCCTTCAAAGAAAGCAACATCATTTACAATTTGGGAGATAGCCATGTGCAGATACAGGAGCACTTTCCTATAAACACAAGGCATACAGGGAAGTTCGTATTCTTCACTGTCCTTTCCATTTGTAAACAGAGGTATTACAAATTCAAAACAGCAAAAGACAAACAGTGGTATCTTAACCGATGAGCTACATTTGTTACTCCTTTCATGGTATGAGAATGTTTGCAGCATTAAATGAAGGGTCAGACAGTGGGGCACAGTGTAGTTTCAGTATTGATAAGTCACCACTCTGTCATCTTGCTCCAGGACCCAACTGTAAGCGTTTTTTGTAAGCATTACCTCATGTGAGTCAAATGTTGACATGAAACACATAATGACAAGTAGTGACAGATTTATAGTTCTCCCCAAATATTTTTGTCTACTTTTACATTCGTTTTTTGCAATACGGCATGTGCATAGCCTACTAAAAATAGGCTATAATGAGATTCATTTCTGTCATAATTTAAAGCAAAATGAAAGCTTTTAATGTTGAAGTTATAGTTTCAAACTTATTCTTGTGGTACTGACGTCTGACAAGGTGATGGACTTCTGTTTCTTTCCCATGCTCAAATGCAAGCATTAGTTCAACGGTGCGTATCGACTGGCGCGGAGCAGGCAGAGCAGAGCGAGCATTTTCAAATATCAGGATCACCTTGGATTGGAATGATGCAAGATCTGTTTCCGAAAGCCGAGAGTAAAAATATACTGTCAGTTCTACTTTTGTAAATCCAGCTAGGTAGTATAATTATGATAATAACATCCAAACTGTACTATTTAACACACACACACACATATGCCTACACACATATTTAGGGCTGTGGAACAATTTTAAAGTTATAAAGTTATTAGGGATGTTTTCTTTTACTGATAAAATGACCCTCACTTAATTAGAATAACATGATGAAGTATTGTGAAATACTATATATTAAGACTAAGTCTTTATAGGCTTTATGGACATATATATATATATATATATATATATATATATATGGGTGAAATTTACTAGTAATTATTTGAATGGAAATGATTTCTGCACAAACAGTGTAATTGTATTCAATGTTTAAATGACTGCTGAACAGTGATTTTTCCCTTGAATCTATTTCTCTCTGCCAAGTTCTCACACTGGAAAGTGACCAGGGATCGAGTCCAACTGCCCCTTATTTTCATCACTTGTCAGATTGCACGTATCTCCTCTTGAGGCTCACGCTCACAGCCAAACAGGCTTTCCCGGCGGCATGTCCCCTGGCCAGAAAAAAAAGAAAAAGCCTGTGTATACTATCAGTCACTGAAGAGACAGTGTGTGCTGAGGCATTGGAAACATGCTCCCCGCAATCTCCCCTTCTGGCTCGCGGTGCCAATTTCATGCCAATTTATCACAGAGAAAGGAAGACTGTCTTTTAGTCCGTCCACAGAAGTGAGCTAGTTGGAGCTCATACAGTAAAGCTTTAGAAAATCAAAGCCCCTGCGGGGTCACTGATGACCAGAAGCACAAATGCAAAGTCCTAATCACTCGCACAATTACAAGGACTAATCGGACGCTTCTCGTCAAAAGCTTTACTCATGGCCCTGATTTTGGCGATGCATCTCTTTACTTTGATGTGGTCAGTGGTTCGGTTTTATGAGACCTGACATCTACAGCTGTAGAAACAATGTGAAAAGGGCACTTACAAAGCATGGAACATGTAAAGTGTATTGATTATCTCCTAAAATGTTCATATGTTTATGTTCATCATAAACAGATGAATATCACAAATTAAACCAAACCATGACCCCATAGTTTTGCTAAAAATATGCGGAAATGATCATATAAGTCCACAGGTTTTACACATTGAGATTTTTTTTTTTAGTATTATTATTATTTTTTTATCCTTTAGCATAACTGCTAACTGTTTGTTAAATTAAGTGAATTTGCATTACCTGGTTGTATTATCTGCTTGTTTTATGGACATATTTTAGAAAATAACGGGCCTTTTAGGCCTACTCTTGTAAAATTCATCTATCAATCTTTTTATCTTTTGCTGTAGTGAGGTTTGTTCCAACTGATTTACAAAAATGTAATAATGACTTGGAAATCACTTTAGTTCACTTTGAATTTGGACTATGTTGTAATTCACTCAATATATTTGCATTTTCCACTGTTTGAACAAGTCAGCACCGTCTAAAAATGTTGTTTCTACATGTTGGTTCTAACACATTTGTTTGAGAAGATATCACTTCAAGCGATAAAACATTCTCCATAGACTAACAATAATATCATCTGTCATCATGAAGATTATTTTTTATTACCTGAATTTGCATGGATATTTTCATTATGTTTTATGTGCCCACAATTGAAACCAAATAAAATAGGATAATAATAATAATAATAATAATAATATATTTATTTTGTATAGCGCCTTTAAAAGTAGCTTTCTCAAAGCACTTTACATACAAGCATAACTCCAAATGAATAAACACAATGTAAGTACAAGAAAATAAACGCATAAAATCAAGTTCATGTAAAAGCAATCCTAAAATAAAATGTTTTAAGAAGAGATTTAAAAGTCACTAATGAATGTGCTTCCCTGATGTCGGCCGGGAGAGAATTCCAGAGCTTAGGAGCATAGACAGAGAATGCTCGGTCACCCCACGTATGAAGCCGTGTCTTCGGAACAACCAATAGACCACTCTGAGAGGAGCGCAGATTGCGACGTGGTGTGTAGGGGATTAATAAGTCAGTCAAATACTCAGGTGCCAGATTGTGCAGAGATTTATAGGCCAGCATAAGGATTTTAAAATCAATACGGTACCTAACAGGTAGCCAGTGCAGGGACTCCAAGACTGGAGTTATATGGTCCCTGGTCTTGACCCCAGATAGTACTCTAGCAGCTGAATTTTGAAGATATTGCAATTTATCCAGTGATGATTTAGATACCCCAGCTAGAAGACCATTGCAGTAGTCAATGCGCGAAAAGACAAAAGAGTTAATCAACTTCTCAGCTACCGAAAAGGATAACATAGGACGTAGCCGGGCTATATTTCTGAGGTGATAAAACGATGTCTTAACTGTATTCTGGACAAAAGGCTCAAATGACAGTGTGGCAAATGACAGGATGATGTATTTTGATGCAACGTTATTACAAATTGTTTTTTTTGTTTGTTTTTTTTGGTTTAAAGGAGGTTATCAAGAATACACACAGAAACAAGGTAAAAGTATTATTGTGGTTTATTATTTGAAAAGGTCATATTTCAAGTAAAACAAGAAAATATCAATACTTTTTTTTTTATATAAAACATAAGTGTTCACAAAGATATTTCGTTAGAAAGAAAACATTTGTTCAGAATTCCAAAATCTTGAGATGTTTCATTATAAAGATTGAAAGAAACAAACAAAAAGGCAGACATAAAACAAACAACACAAGTTAAACCATTTTGACATTGTAAACGACTAGAAATGTGATTCAAGTAAAATCATGACAAACTATTCAGCATTATAGCAGTGCTAAAGTCTGAGTTCTAATGTAAACATTTTTACAATACAATGTACAATTGTAATAAATAGTTAGAAAATAAAGCATCAGATTTGTACATAGACTATTCAACAATACAAAAATATGAATTAAAACAATTTCCTCAGTACAATAAATAAAATAAATAACCTATAAATACTTAAATAATAAATAACTTTCTTACAGAATACATCTATCAGAGTTCAGATGTCCGTTCTTTCAGTAAAACTGTTGGGTTGACATTTTGATCTGAGTGGGAAGTGCTTGCATTAATGGTGGTTGGTACTGAATCTTTTACATTAGGCACGTAGAAGGACGCCATAGGGCAGGGCCCTTTGACATTATTGCAAACCAATTTCTGCAGAGAGGCAGTATTGACAATCTCAAAACCCACTTTGCCACCAAAGGTGCTCGGTTTCCAGTACTCGGGGGAACAGATGGGATTTCCCATAAGTCCTTTGAGGGAGTAGGGGGCACCCATTTCCACCATGGTCTCCCCAAAGATGGCGTTGGTCCTGGGCTTCTCAATCAGCAGCCCAGCATAAAGCTCCACAGCATCCACATCTCCGTACATCTCTTCAAGTTCAGCAGCCATCTCCTTTTCTCCTAAAACATAAAACAAGCTCATTCAACTCAAATAGTTGAAAACAGAAAATCTGCAAGGAAAGCTTTTAAAATATTACATGTGATATTGTAGAAAACATCCATGTTCAGACCTGATACATGGAAATATATTAACCCTCACCTGTCATTTCTTCGAATGATTTGTATGGCTTCATGTTGAAGCGTTTCCTGTAGGCATTGATAGATTGGTAGCGCATTTGCCTGCTGCCTTCAATAGACTTTATGGCCACCTTTAACACAGCTGGTGCAACGTTACGCCCTCCAGCCACCTGAAGTTATAGACAAGATTTATTATTCACCAAGGGCGGTACCTTGCAACAGTATCTACAACAGGCTAATGCAAAACAACTTATTTTTCTTGTCTTAGAATAATTGAACACTTACCCTTCCAGCAATCTGTTTGGTGAAGGACTCAACCAAGCTGTTGACGCCATGGTCTGTCAGTATAGATGTGTTGAAGAGAAACTGATTATAATTGTAGACTTCATCCTGGATGTGAAATTCATCAGGCATAAGGGGGTGCCAGTGGTAAAGAGTGTTGAACTCAGAAGAGATCCTGTTCTGGTACTGGAAACGCTCGTTGAAGAGAAGTTCAGGATCAAACTTGAGCTTAAAGTGGTATCCACTGAGATGTTGCACATAATCTTCAATGACAATTTTGATCGTCTCGCCTATAGAGTCAGAATATACAATGGTATTAATACATCCATGAACCCATTCTGAAAAATATCCAGTTTACACTATATACTTGTCAACTTGCAGCCAATCTAAATTTCCTTTTGTAACGGGACACTCACCAATAAGGATGAGACGTGAGGTCTGAAACAGCCTCTCGTCATCCCAGTCAGGATGCTCCTGCTTCAGTATGTCACACACTCGGTTGTGTTCACGCAGCCAGATGGTGGCATACATCATGAGTCCAGGAACCAGTCCAAAGGCTTCGTGACCAACGGCAAAGCGACGAGACTCAGGTACATGAGGAGGGTAGTGCATGACTACTTGAACCTCACTAACTGTCGGAGGATAAACCTCACCATCCACAACCTGGATAAGGTAATGAACATGAATTTTCAGACAAGTATGCTTGCAATATGAAAGAGGAACATGAAAAATGAGTAAGTAATAAGGCAGTCGAAATAGCAAAGTTGCCTAATGGGAAGGGAGGATGAGGTAACTTGGGAGTTCAGTGAACTGGAGGTTATTTTAGTTAATTTTGGGGTGGAGACATTCCTTACCTGATATCTCAGCTTGCCATCCTTGAAAAGTCTCAGCTTGTGTTGGCGTTCAAGGTCCTGTCCGTATATGTGTCCCAAGTCAACCTAAAAACATAGGGCAAAGTCAGTCAGATGCTACAGTGAATTTGAAAGGACCATTAATAAAGTTCATGTCACTTAAAATGTCCTATGAGATACATACCCCGTGATTTATGGCACTTGTGAAGGCTGGACCTTTCTTCATGTCTGTTTTGAAGAACTGGTGGGTAAAATGTTGGGCAAAGAAAGCGAACATAAGACTGGTGCGCTGAGGGTCTGGGATGAACTTCCTCCTGAGAAGCAGCTTCTCAGCCAGAAGCTTCACGTCTGGCAGCTCTTTTTTTCCTGCTCAAACAAAAGAAGAAATCATCAGAAAAAGACATCAATTATGAGGGTTAAACACTTACCCAAAACTGTTATAATAAACCAGAAGTTCAAGCATTCTGTGCAGTTTTAAGTTATTTTAGCCTCTAGCCTCAGTGACTTTACTTAATGCAGATGAATCTTTCAGCAATAATTCTGTAAGAACATCATATATTTATTTAAGCTTTTCTCATCCACACACCCAAAGCACGCAGGCAGGCAGGTTGCGTCTGCAAGCTGTGATTACAGAAATGTGAATGGTAAGAAATGTGAGAAAACAGGTCTGAGGACAAAGAGGCTCACCTGCGACTCCCATTGGTGTTGGGCAATCGTGCGGGACAGGAGGCAGTGTGCGAGTGTAGTAGGAGAGATTTGAGTAGGCTTCCCAGCTTTTGTAACCATAGTCTGCATTGAATATAGGGGGGCTCTCAATCAGATGGGCACGAGCTGGTTTAGGAGAAAAAGTTAATAAATAAAGTCAGTTTTGCATTTATAGTTTACATTATTGCTGTAACAAAACTTTTAAAGTTACATTTTTAATAAAATTATTTAACAGCGTATGATAATGATATTTCAGGAATGAAAAGCAAGGCCTATAACAACTTACATGTTAGCACGTATCTCATTATGGCGTTTCTCAAAAACGATATGTTGTTGACAATATTCCACAAGCTTTTAAAGTGTGTGAGAATATAATGCACCGTGTTGGGAGAAGGCTTCAGAGAAACTTTCACCCATGTGAGAAACTCAGCTGTAAAAACAACACCAAAGTAAACGGTTAGTCAAGTACTGACAGAGAACAGCAACCTAATTATTTCCCAGAAGTCAATGCAGTTTACACTTACCTGTTGTGCAGTTTTGACCTTGATATCCAGTGCGTGTACAGTCACATTCATACGAGTCTGAGCCCAATGCCGTACAGACCCCTCGATTCTGACATGGCTGAGAGCAACAGGGGTTGGCTGCATGACCAAAAATATACATGTATATTTTAGTCAGCTTAACTTACATCGTTTTGATAATACTAAAGAATCCTAATAGATGTGAATACAAAACGTATAAGTGAGGAAATGACTTACCTCCTTGGCAAACCACGAACCCCAGGTGCAAAAGAATAAATAATACCGAACTATTCATTCCAGTGGCGTACAGTAGTTGTATTGGGTCGTTCCTCGCCAGTTCAGATTAGAGAATGAATGAACTTTCGAGTGAGAGCGGCGCAGTTATAAGAGCAGCGTAATGACGCAACACGCGCGGCTCTCATAGCCTACTTGAAATGAATTCCAGTATGACTCGTCATCCGCCATAGACAATGATATAATCTACCTACTGATTATTATACGGATTATCGGATGTCATAAACTAATCTAATAATTCTGAAGGCTGTCGGGAGATAACATAACAGACTTGTAGTTTACGTATGTCTTGTCAATTTATCATTTGTAACAATAGGAAGCTAAATAAATCAATTTACTAATAAACTGTAATAATAATAATAATTTGATACACCCTCTGTGATCGCATTATTAATGGGTTTAGCCGGATTCTTTCTCACATATACAATACATTGTAAATAAATTTTATTTAATTCGAGTAAAATTCTGAATTAAAAAAGCTACATTTAAATATTTTCCTTCTATTTTGGTGTAGGCTGTCTATATAGCCTAATGGTGAAATCCGCAGACCGTAAAAAAGGGAAAATTCGATTCAATTAAATTTAAAGGAAAAAAAGACAAAGTTATCACAAGTCGATTGTAATACACTTTTTTTAAAATTAATTCTTAAAACACAAAAGCAATACTTTTTAATAATTATCAATAATTCTTTAAACATTCAGTAGCCTAGATATGAAGAAATTATCGTTAATGCAATAAAAATATTTTAACCAACATTTAATAATGATAAATAAACCAAATAATAAACCAACAATCAATAACCAATTATATTTATATAAACGCAACATATGTGTTTTGAACAAGCCTTTTTAATTATTAATATTAAAATATTATATTAATAATATATTAATTATTATAATTTTTTCATTAATCTTCTCTGTCATCCACGTGTTTTTTTTTCCTTTACTTTTTTCCCTTTTTTTTTTTTTTTTTTTTTTTTTTTGCGATCACCAGTTCAAGTTCATATCGCATATCAGGAACTGCTTATGGGATTAGAATCCCATATGCCTCCTTGTGGCAGAAATGAAGGCCTCGACCGCACAGTAGGTCCGCTATCAAGACAAACCTTTCATCGGGAAAACATCACTCTTTCTTTATGATTGTTAGGCATAATAACAACAATAATAATAATAACATTTGAAACATATAGAAAAAAAAAACATTTGCCTATGTAACTTTTTAAATCTGTATAATAATGCTTTGTAGTGCTTTATAATAGTGATTTTTATAGCCTGTATAACACATTTACTAATAAGGGACGATACTGCTGGACGACCATGAGATTTTATCATCATAGTAAGCCTATTGTAACGCTTCTTTTATTTATTTATTTATTTATTATAGTCCGAGAAGCGCACTCTCTGCACTGAACACGACTGATCAACACTCTTCCGGTTGGTGTGCACCCAGCCCAGGGTAAGATGAAAGGTGATTACTCAGTCTGTTAGCAGAGTTGTTTACTGCAGGCAGTCGTGCGGGGCTCGGGGTAAACATCAACTCTGTTTGTAACATGCTGTCAGTTTAAGGGAAACGGAATGTTTTAAAAAGTTTTCATAGTTTCAGAATACGCTGTTTAAATGTCAAAAGGACATCTCCGTTCATAGGACTTTGAAGTTAAACTGGGGCCGGTTGCACCAGTTAGTGTCACGGTAGGGTTTAGGAGAAACACAAAGAGAGGGTTGGATCCAAATGCAGGTAAGGGTTTTATTTAAACAGAAGGGTAAATACAAAATAAACAGTCATGAGAGACAAACAAAACCAAAAGAGGGAACCGGATGAAACGGGGAACTCGGAAGAACGAGAAGGTAGAGGAAATCTTGGGGAACGAGAGCATGAGACACATAGGGTAAGGACTCCATAATGACAACAGAGAAAGACGGCTCTATATAGGGAAACTAATGACAGAGTATTGTCAACACCTGTGCGATTCTAATTGGAGTGCAATTACTGTGAAGACACAACCAGACTAGCGGAATTAAAGTGCCTATGGTGAAGTGCCTAAGGAGAAGTGAGCTCACTAGGGAACACCCAGGAAAACAAAGACTGGCAGCGTGACATTACCCCCTCCCCTACGGAGCAGCTACCAGATGCTCCACCTAAACTCAGGAAAACCCCAACAGAAAAAGAGGCAGGAGGGAGGTGGAACGGCGGCGGACCAGGGGGAGGGACGGAGGGACAGAAAACAGGGACATGAGCAACCAGGAGAAATGGAAAGGTGCAACACAAAACAAGGAGTCCAGGAGGGAGGCGGACAGGTGGAGGCTCAGGGGGAGGGACGGAGGGCCGGAAAAGGAACACATGGGGAACAAACACCAGAAATGTAAACATAAAACAGGGAGACCAGGAGGGAGGAGGACCGGACTAAACTAAAGGGAACAGACAGAAACAGAACTCAAAAAAACACAAAACATAAGTCCATGAAGGACATGTTGAGGCGTCCACCAGGACGGAGCAGATGACCACCACAGCCGTGTGGTCAAGGCCAGAGCCCTCCAGGGCGGAGCGGAAGACCACCACGGCCTTGTGGTCAAAGTCAAAACCCTCCAGGGCGGAGCGGAAGACCACCACGTCTTTGTGGTCGAGGCCGGAGTCCACCAGGGCGGAGCAGAAGACCACCACGTCCTCATGGTCACCGCCAGAGTCCCCCAGGGCGGAGCGGACGACCACCACGTCCTCATGGTCACCGCCAGAGTCGCCCAGGGTGGAGCGGACGACCACCACGTCCTCGTGGTCACCGCCAGAGTCCCCCAGGGCGGAGCGGACGACCACCACGTCCTTGTGGTCACCGCCAGAGTCCCCCAGGGCGGAGCAGAAGACCGCCACGGCCTTGTGGTCACCGCCTCGGGAACTGTATCGGGCACCGCCTCGGGAGCAGCATCGGGCACCGCCTCGGCCACTCGAACAGCATCGGGCACCGCCTCGGGAACAGCATCGAGCACCTCCTCGGGAACAGCCTCGGGAACAGCATCGGGCACCGCCTCGGCCACTCGAACAGCATCGAGCACCTCCTCGGGAACAGCCTCGGGCACCGCCTCGGGCACCGCCTCGGGAACAACATCGGGCACCTCCTCGGGAACAGCATCGGGCACCGCCTCGGGAACAGCATCGGGAACCGCATCGAGCACCGCCTCGGGCACCGCCTCGGGAACAGCATCGGGAACTGCATCGGGCACCGCATCGGGCACCGCCTCGGGAACTGCATCGGGCACCGCCTCGGGAACTGCATCGGGCACCGCCTCGGGAACAGCATCGGGCACCGCCTCGGGAACAGCATCGGGCACCGCTTCGGGAACAGCCTCGGCCTCTCGAACAGCATCGAGCACCTCCTCGGGAACAGTCTCGGCCACAGCATCGGGCACCGCCTCGGCCTCTCGAACAGCATCGAGCACCTCCTCGGGAACAGCCTCGGCCTCGGGAACAGCATCGGGCACCGCCTCGGGAACAGCATCGGGCACCTCCTCGGGAACAGCCTCGGGAACTGCATCGAGCACCGCCTCGGGAACTGCATCGGGCACCGCCTCGGGAACTGCATCGGGCACCGCCTCGGGAACTGCATCGGGCACCTCCTCGGGCACCGCCTCGGGAACAGCATCGGGCACCGCCTCGGGAACAGCATCGGGCACCGCCTCGGGAACAGCCTCGGGCACCGCCTCGGGAACAGCCTCGGGCACCGCCTCGGGAACAGCCTCGGGCACCGCATCGGGCACCGCCTCGGGAACAGCATCGGGCACCGCCTCGGGAACAGCCTCGGGAACTGCATCGGGCACCGCCTCGGGAACTGCATCGGGCACCGCCTCGGGAACTGCATCGGGCACCGCCTCGGGAACTGCATCGAGCACCTCCTCGGGAACAGTCTCGGCCACAGCATCGGGCACCGCCTCGGGAACAGCCTCGGCCTCTCGAACAGCATCGAGCACCTCCTCGGGAACAGCCTCGGCCTCGGGAACAGCATCGGGCACCGCCTCGGGAACAGCATCGGGCACCTCCTCGGGCACCGCCTCGGGAACTGCATCGGGCACCGCCTCGGGAACTGCATCGGGCACCGCCTCGGGAACAGCCTCGGGCACCGCCTCGGGAACAGCCTCGGGCACCGCCTCGGGAACAGCCTCGGGCACCGCCTCGGGAACAGCCTCGGGCACCGCCTCGGGAACAGCCTCGGGCACCGCCTCGGGCACCGCCTCGGGCACCGCCTCGGGAACAGCCTCGGGAACTGCATCGAGCACCGCCTCGGGAACTGCATCGGGCACCGCCTCGGGAACTGCATCGGGCACCGCCTCGGGAACTGCATCGGGCACCGCCTCTGGAACTGCATCGGGCACCGCCTCGGCCACAGCATCGGGCACCGCCTCGGGAACAGCCTCGGCCTCTCGAACAGCATCGAGCACCTCCTCGGGAACAGCCTCGGCCTCGGGAACAGCCTCGGCCACCGCCTCGGCCTCTGGAACAGCAGCGGGCACCGCCTCGGTCTCCGGAACAGCAGCGGGCACCGCATCGGGAATGGCCTCATGGATGGCAGCGGACCGCTCAGGAACGTTCTCCGGGTCCTGAGGAACAGTAGCTGCCTGTCTCCTCCTCCGCCCTCTACGATGGAGAATCGGTGTCGTTGAGTCGGCCATCTTGTGCTGTGGTGCTGGGCTGGCAGCCATCTTGGGCTGTGGCGCTGGGCTGGCAGCCATCTTGGGCTGTGGCGCTGGGCTGGCGGCCATCTTGGGCTGTGGCGCTAGGCTGGCGGCCATCTTGGGCTGTGGCGCTAGGCTGGCGGCCATCTTGGGCTGTGGCGCTAGGCTGGCGGCCATCTTGTGCTGTGGGGCTGGGCTGGCAGCCATCTTGGGTTGTGGGGCTGGGCTGGCGGCCATCCTGTGCTGTGGGGTTGGGGTGGCGGCCATCTTGTGCTGTGGTGCTGAGCTGGCAGCCATTTGGTGCCGCTGCACAGGACTGGCGGCCATCTGGTACCACGGCACTGGCTCAGCCGATCTGCATCTCCCCTCTCCTCTCGGGACATCCTGGGGAAATGGCAGCCCCCATCCGAATCTCGGTTCGATGGGAGGCCACAGTGGCGATCGCTGCCGGACCTCCTCTCGACCGCTTGCTCCGGAGCGACCTCCCCTGGTCCCCCGGAACACCACTAGGCGAGAGCCCTCAAAACCATTTCGCTTGCTGGCTGATGAAGACATGGCAGCAGACATACCGCTGGATCCTTGATTGTTGGAGTCCTTCTGTCACGGTAGGGTTTAGGAGAAACACAAAGAGAGGGTTGGATCCAAATGCAGGTAAGGGTTTTATTTAAACAGAAGGGTAAATACAAAATAAACAGTCATGAGAGACAAACAAAACCAAAAGAGGGAACCGGATGAAACGGGGAACTCGGAAGAACGAGAAGGTAGAGGAAATCTTGGGGAACGAGAGCATGAGACACATAGGGTAAGGACTCCATAATGACAACAGAGAAAGACGGCTCTATATAGGGAAACTAATGACAGAGTATTGTCAACACCTGTGCGATTCTAATTGGAGTGCAATTACTGTGAAGACACAACCAGACTAGCGGAATTAAAGTGCCTATGGTGAAGTGCCTAAGGAGAAGTGAGCTCACTAGGGAACACCCAGGAAAACAAAGACTGGCAGCGTGACAGTTAGACATAAAAAAATCTGGTTGTAAGCCTTAGCCTACTCTGGGTTTTGCAACGTCCTGCTTTATCATAAATATTTACACCTGTTGCACAAACTGAAACGACGCACTTACATAACTGATACGACTATTAATACAGAACTGAATTGCTCAAGACATAATATACAATTTTTTTTTTAAGTCTTTCTAATTCTATATGTTTTTCTGTTGTCATGTCAGAAGTAGCCTACAACAATTTCGTCGTGTGTTTGCGCACCTGGCGAATAAAGCTGATTCTGATAAGTGAAGCCACCGCGCAATATGAATTGAGTAAACATTTCCAGCTGATAATTTATTTATTATTTTTTTTGCTGTTGTTGTTATTTTATTATTGTTATTTAAAGTAACAAAAGCACAAAACGTGTTGTGATTAGGCTATTGGAAGTCAGGCACGCTACAATACTTCTAAGCATTTACACTGTCCTTCCAAGAAAGATGTCAAATGGTTCAGATTCTTTTAATAATGCCAGTTATATTTTACTGCATAATTATTACATTCTGTATTCAATTACTGTCGATACAGTGTGGCAGGCTATAGTCTACACCGACCTTCGCGATTGATATCCCTTATCCTGCCGGATAAGAAATAAACGTTATAGTTCACCTCTGCAGTAATTAGCTAACAGACATGAATACTAAAAATGAATAATGTCGGAGCAAATCATAACTTTTCGCTTTATACCTAACTCTGACTAGGCGTAAGATTTAGTCTCAGACGTGGCACTACGCTGAGATGGTGCAATGTGTATATAGTAAATTCTTTGCACGATTTAAAGCGCATTTTACGTTCAGCCTAGTCTTACAACTGCATGTACGTCCAGCTAGTGCAACCGGCCCATGCATGTCTCTCACAGACAGGGGCGTGTCTAGAGCATTTTCAGTGGGGGGGCCATGCTGGGGCACTGCCTCCTAATGGGGTGGCCGTCAGTGCCCAAAAAAAATAATTCTACAGTGTATTACGTATATCCTATTGATTATATTATTATTTTTAATTTGAATAAGTTACTTGTAAACAAATGCAGTAATAAAGCACATTTTTGATTAATTTAGTTTTTGTCATCCCTGTATATATCCATTAAGTTAAATTTGAGAATACATATATTTATTTATTTTTTTCATTGAAAGAAACTCCCTATATCTTTACTTCTTTTCATGGCTTGCCACTGCTTTCTTCCCTGCCTTCAAAAGAAACACTTATGTGTGTCTGTTTTTCTCAATCTCAAAAAAAAAAAAAGAAAAAAAAAAAGAAATCAAATTGTAAATGAAATGCACAGAATGCATCCACAACATTTCATGTGTAAATGGCTAAGTTAGGCCTGACAATTTAACTGACTTTCTAACTGACTTACTCTCATGCATTAACAAGTAACGTGTCACCAGACAATTATTATTATGGAACATTCTGTGCATATTGTCATTTGGTGCAATCTTGCTATATGTGGTCACTGTCACAAAATAAACTGATACAAAATATGCAAATCAACATGACTGTTTATTGTTTGATAGCCCCCCAGCGTATTTTACTTTTATTGTGTTTTATTAAACGTTGACTGAACGTTCGATTGAAATCAACCACGACCAACGCGAGCAGAGCCTGACGGGGTAAAAACATTGATCTGAGAAAACCATACAAACATTTTAAACCATACATAAAGGTTACCTACCAGCTCGTTTGGTGTCTTGTGATGTGTCATTCTTGAATGATGAATCTTTAATGTGACTAGGGAAGAACGAGTCGTCTCTACGGCGACATCACTTTGATTGTTTTTTTGTTTGTTTTTTACAGTGGATTCTAATCTTCAAAAATGACCGTGTTGTATGATTTATGTCTTTTGAGTTCACCCTTCAGATTAGACTATAGAACTGTAGTGTTACTCGTTTAGGATTCAAAATGTTGTTTGCTTTTAATTTATGTCATTATGTCCTTTTTGAGCAAGCATCTTATACATATATTATTAAAAATGGATTAAAAATTAAACTAGGCTATAAAAACTTGGATTATTATATTATTATATAGCCTAGTGTTTATTTACTGATAGACAGTCAAAAAGACAAATTAATCAATATTTTATTTATAAAAAGGTTTTATTTATTTAAAAAATAATAGCACCACAGATCCTCAAGAAACAGTAACAAAAACACAGTGACAGAAATGTCAGAAATAGCGCATGGGTCTGTCACGTGATTAAGGAATGATTTGAACCCGAAGACTTGACAGACAGGAGGTGAGTTAATCACAGACTGAAGACCCAGTTCAAGAATTAATTAATTAAGTCCAAGATCACGACGAGCGTTGTTTCTCTAAAGACGCTGCACTTCTTTGAATCGCGAACTAACTTCAGTAGAGTCTATAGACTGATTTGCCATAAAATGAACCAATCACAAGACATCTTATAGGGGGGGCACCTGGGGTGGCCAATCGAATTTGCCCCCCCTGGCCACCACGTAGAACCGCCCCTGCTCACAGATCACATCTTTGTAAGTAGGAAAAACAGTTCAGATTGTGGTCTCTGATAAAAAAAAAAAAATAACAGTGTGGCTTTCAAGGTAGTAGGCTAAGCCGAAACATAAGGCATTTATCAGCAGATTGAGCAGAGATGTTTGCTGAATGGCCACTATTTTGGTTTTCCAAGAACTGAACTTTTTTATTTATTTTTTTAAATATGTTTTTTAAATTTACATCAAGAATGCTGATGTGCATTGGTGTGGATGTCATGTATCACTCATAGCCTTCCATGTACAGGTGATTGCGCTAGATTGGCCAATGCTGGCTTGAGCAAAAAACAAGCAGAAACAGAGAAAACATAAGCTATTTTCCATAGATCAAACATTGTTTTATGAGGTCAGGCTCTACATAAATTATTTTAAATATCAAGTTTAAGATATATATTTTTATGCTTCTGGCTAACCGACTCGAAGTGACAATGTATTGGTGTGAAGTTATGTTGCACCGACCTCCAAAAATGTACTTTATGGGCTTTGCCAATTTTATTGACATGTCCTTTTCCCCCTTTTTTAGTACGGTGTAAATATTTTTTTTAAAGATGTGTTCAAATTTTAAAAAGTAAAATGTTTATTAGTTATAAAGATTATAGTAATAGGTTTAGTAGTAGGGGAAGCACTAGCAGCAGTAATGGTGGTGAGCTGAGTGTTCTGTGTATTTTTTAGGTTGAACTGCAAATCTCACAAAAACTCATAATAAAAGTGTTGTGGGCTGAAAATGTCACCAAGGGACCTCTTGGAAACCTATGTTGAGTACATATTTTCTATACTTTTTGTGTATGAAATTTAGGTACTTACAGAAGGAGGCATTGTACTTCACACTTTTAGCTACTAAGCTCAAATAGTTACAATAGATGGAAGCTCAAAATGATTGTTTCCAAACAGATTTGCCCATGTTTACCATTGATGAATACATGTAGTTTATTGTAGCTTTAAACTCACAGTATGTCAGGTTATACCACAAAAAAACAGACCAATGTTCAACCTCAAAATGTCTCTGAATATTTAATATAGATTTATGTTTTTTTTTAAACTGAATAAATTACACACTTCCAAATGCAGTACATTGACCTATCATGCTGCTTTAATAAGGCCTTGCTATTTCCATCTCTGTGTAGTAATTTGAACCTTCCTTCAAATCTTTTATGTTGATTAGGCTTTTGGAACGCACTGTTCTTAGTAGTGTACGTACAGTCAGTGACATGGTTTCTGTCTCTGGTTTCCAGCTGACATTAGTGAATGCTAACTATGCTGTGGATACATTTGGACAAACAATACTGGTGTCATTTCTTATAGGAAAATTAAGTTTCGTCTATTTGAGGAGCACTTTCTCTTTAAGAAAGTTTTAAAAGAAAAATACATCCTATCATATTTACTTTTTATAGTACAATAACTTATACTGTATTTTGATTTATATCATATTATATTATACTGTCATAATGTAAGAACTCTCCTCTTCTGCTGTTGTCACATTTGCTTACTATTTCTTCTCTCCCTGCCTTCTACAATTTCTGATGTGGATTGTGGTAATGTCTGTTATTGTCATTTCACATATGACCAACGTATACTTAGAACTTTCCTTGGAGGAGTGTTATAATCACAATCAACAAAACTGGCTTCTGTGAGTTGTGTATAATAATATATATATTTTAGTTGAAGTGCCACAAATCCAACTTTTTCCACTGATCTCAGCTGAGCAATATACCTGCAATTCAATCTGGATCTGTGCCCTAAAGAAAGGCTCTATAGACAACACCGGTATGACAGAGTCATTCTGGGCATCAAGAAATTGTTGCACACGGAGGAACCTTCCCACTTCACTTCCTCTTCTCAAGTACCACTCATTCATTGACTGCTTCCTCAGAATTCATTGACTGCAGCTCAGATTTCTAGATAACTTTAGTAAAGTCATCATCTACCAAATAAGAAAGCAACATTAAGTAGCCGTAACAAAATATAAGAAATATTTCAACATTAAAGCTTTTAATAATGGTTTTGTTTTTTTAATGTTCTCAGGTGGCCTGCATTACCAAGTTTCTGTTTTCTTTGGCACATTTCTTATGCCTTTACTGGTTCAGTATTGGCTCAAAGTGAAAATGGACAAGCTTCATATCTAAAGAGGAAATGTTAGTCAGAACTCATCAGCTCTTCTTCAACAGAACTCATAGGGCTTGTGCAGTACAGGATGATTTCATAATCAATCAGTGAATAAAAACATGAACCATAGGTGGGAAATGACAAAAGTTAAACTGCTTTTATGCATTTAAAGCATTAGTTCACTTCCAGAATAAAAATTTCCTGATAATTTACTCACCCCTATGTCATCCAATATGTTGAGGAAAACATTCCAGGATATTTCTCTTTATAGAGCATTTCAATAGGAGCCAACGGGTTGAAGGTCCAAACTGTTTCAGTGCAGCTTCAAAGGGCTCTACACAATCCCAGCCGAGGAATAAGTGTCTTATCTAGCCAATCATTTTGCCAGATAATGCACTTATTCCTCAACTGGGATTCTGTGGTCAAACAGTATATACATTTTTTTTTTTTTTAGAAAATGACCATTCATTTAGCTAGATAAGACATTTATTCCTTGGCTGCGATTGTGTAGAGCCTTTAAAGCTGCATTGAAACTGCAGTTTGTACCTTCAATCTGTTGGCACCAATTGAAGTCCGCTATTGAGCAAATACCTGGAATGTTTCCCTCAAAAACATGTTGGGTTTTGCATGTAACCATGGTTCCCCGGAGAGGGAACGAGACACTGCATCCTCTAGTGGACACTTTTGGGGCTGCCACCAGCAGGGTCGGCGTCTGAAGCATTTGTGAAAATACTCCAATTCTATTGATCCATAGAGCCTGTGACATCATGGATGACTTTGGGAAAAGAAATGCGATGCCACGATACATGCCTGTGCGCCTGGTGGGAGAGCCCCAAGGAAGTGACAGACATACACCAAACCTTTCCTCAGAAAGGGGCCAAGCCACTGATGCCCAGGGCCAATCACATACAGTAGATGGCTGTAATGGGGAACCCAGTTTCAAATGAAAGCGGGACATCCAAACCAAGTTAGGAACACAGCTATCCAAAGCTATCCAGCTATCTACCAATACCTTTCCCACAAAACTGCCCAGACCACAGAGAGTGGGCTATCTGCTTACAACCTTAACAGGGGAGATAGCACAGTCTAGGCAAAGGTTCAAGGAGACTGCTAGTTAAAAACCCTAAGCAGTGGAGCGATCATCCAAGCTGGCACATTACTACTATATCTTCAGGTATCCTCCAGCGGTCCTGACTGAACATTGCCAAGACCACAGAGTTTGGGCTATCTACCTAAAATCCAAACGTGGGAGAGAACACAGTCTAGGCTGAGGGTCTCAAGGAGACCACTATTTAAATACCCTAGTAAGGTGAGTTGTCACCAAATTAGAGCACAGCTATTCTTGAATTGTGGTTCCCTTAGATAATGCTGAAGATTGCCCAGATCAGAGAGTGGGCCATTTATTCAAACTTGGCACAGTTTAGGAGAGGGGCTCTTGGAGACAACTACTAAAATGCCCTAACAAGAGGTGCAGTTGCTGAGCTGGAATACATCTATCCTTGAATAGCAGTTTCCTAGGCAAGGATTCAGTGCTTACTTGAGAGAGCTTATGCCAAGGGAAGCCCCATTTAGTCGCAGAAGCAAGGCAAGAACACAGGTGCCCCAGAACACTAGAGTCCAGAGCAAAGTAAGATTTAGCTGGAGCATAACTATCACAGACAGCTACACTCTGAGCAGGGGAAGTTTATTTATATCCCTGAAGAGGGGGAACAGTCTATTCAGCCCAAACGTAATATGCAGGATTCAGAGGGACCACCCAATAAAACATACACAGAGACCTGGGGAGGCAGGCTCCTAAACCTAAATTGCTGAACACAGGTAGGGACATTGCCCTCATAATCAAGCTCGGAATACAGCTGTCCTCAACTATGTTCCAAACTACAGTACAGACCAAAAGTTTGGACACACCTTCTCATTCAAAGAGTTTTAATTATTTTCATGACTATGAAAATTGTATTCACACTGAAGGCATCAAAACTATGATTTAACACATGTGGAATTATATATGGAATTATATACATATCAAAAAAGTGTGAAACAACTGAAAATATGTCATATTCTAGGTTCTTCAAAGTAGCCACCTTTTGCTTTGATTACTGCTTTGCACACTCTTGGCATTCTCTTGATGAGCTTCAAGAGGTAGTCACCTGAAATGGTCTTCCAACAGTCTTGAAGGAGTTCCCCGAGAGATGTTTAGCACTTGTTGGCCCTTTTGCCTTCTGTCGTTGGTCCAGCTCACCCCTAAACCATCTTGATTGTGTCCAGGTCCGGTGACTGTGGAGGCCAGGTCATCTGGCGCAGCACCCCATCACTCTCCTTCTTGGTCAAATAGCCGTTGATGCCTTCAGTGTGACTCTACAATTTTCATAGTCATCAAAATAAAGAAAACTCTTTGAATGAGAAGGTGTGTCCAAACTTTTGGTCTGTACTGTATGTTTAGTCCTTCGGATGATACTATAAACAGACGTCCTGACTCTTTGTGGTCATTAAAAATCCTAGGATGTCATTCGAAAAAGAGTAGGGGTGTAACCCTGCCTCCAGGACAAAATTTCTAATTGGCTTTTGACCCTCATGCCCTCCTAATTAACGTACACTGATAGGCTACATCACTCTGTCGCCTCTCCACCAATAAGTTCAGGGCGTTCTGGTGCAATATGGCTGCTGTCGCATCATCCAGGTGGATGCTGCACACTGGTGGTGGTTGAGGAGATTCCCCCTTTCATGTAAAGCACCTTGAGTACCCAAAAAAATGTTATATAAATTTAACCAATTATTATTATTATAAAATATATAATATAGGGCAGGGATTCTCAAATCTGGACCTCGAGATCCACTTTCCTGCAGAGTTTAGCTCTAACCCTAATCAAACGCACCTGAGCATGATAATCAATGCCAATCAATATCTTTGGGATCATTAGAAATCACAGGCAGGCGACTTTGATCAGGGTTGGAGCTAAACTCTGCAGGGCATTCGACCTCCAGGTCAAGATTTGAGGAGCCCTGATATAGGGTATGCAGCTCCCTCAGATCTGATAACCCAAAAGCCTCTCCACTAGAGGATGCAGTGCAAGCTCCCTAGAAGAGGAACTTTAATTCCTTTTTGACTGAAGAAAGAAAAACATGAACATCTTGGATGACACGGGGGTGAGTAAATTATCAGGAAACCAGTATTCTACAAGCGAATTAATCCTTTAAATGGAATGAGACAGGTCACTTAGTCAATACAGTTACACTGCAGTTAGAAATGCTAAGGATCTGGAGCACAAACTCAAAGAAACTTTGTTCACATCTTGTTAGCATAAATATGATTTTCTGAAAGTATTACCAGTGTTACCTGGTACACATTTTATGTTCTTAAAGACACAGTATAACAGAATTAGTGGCTTCTATGCTGTGACGCACATGATGTGAAACAAGTAAAAATGTAGTGCGCGATCTTTGTTCAGCCTCTCAGAACTTGCAGCCGATTGTAAGAAAAGGGGCGGGGTCTAAGTGATGTTCAGTATACATCAGCAGAGAGGAGTCCGTTGTTTAACTGGAAAGGTGATTTATAATTTATTTTAATTAAAAATGTAAAAAAGGAAAAGAATGCATGGATAAATCTTTTATAATCAGAAATATAACTGACTTTCCAAGAGCATGCAGAAGTGAAATAATTGAACTACACATTAAAAACATTTTGATTACTTTTGAATAAACTTTAGACAAGTATTGTATTTTTATATTTGTCACATATTTGTGTCAAAATGTAATTATAACTTCAAGGATGGGTTATTATTTTTCTTTTATGACATCAAAAATCCATTTCTATTATGCCAACTAATTGTGTAGGGTAATACTATACCTTGGAAATATTACAAAGACCATTATCAGCTACATTGTTGTCAGTGTGTTTACTGAATGAATAAAGGGGGATGCCATTTATAGTAGTCTGACTTGTTGAACTGTCTGGGGAGAAACCAACTGCGTCAGTAAAAAGCATAAAAAATGTGAGCAAGTATGTATA
>NW_020524061.1:17500-38476 GCF_003368295.1 Carassius auratus | reverse complement strand
TCGAACAAACCGATGAAGTTTGATCAAACTCAGGCAATGTATGTGGATGTTATTAGGCATTTCCTGTTTCTCACTTTTTGCCCTAATTTCAACGCCTCGCCACGGGCAAACCGTTCGAGATATAAAAAATCCCTCGCATTTTTTATCCCCAATGTCTTGAGATCATGTTCACCGAGTTTGGTGGCAATCATGTAAAAACCTATGACAAGTATATCAAATTCAGAACATGCTTTTTTTAACAGCCATGAATAGCTGACTTCCTGTTGGGCGGAGCCTTTGACATAGAGCGCGAAAGTTGTTTCAGCTCAATGAGATCTACAAGTGTACTGAGTTTCATATAAATATATGCAAGTGTGTGTGAGCTATGGTTCAAGATTTCTGACTGTGTTCCAGGGGGCGCTGTAGAGCCCCTGTGCCACGCCCGGGTCCAGTCTCTGTGGCGTCCTGATGGCCGCAGATTCCAATGTGTGTGCCAATTTTCAAGAGTTTTTGAGCATGTTAAGGCCCCCAAAAACCCCCGGAAGGTTTTAATAAAAAATAAAAAAAAAATAATTAATAATAAAAGAAATATAGCTGCAAGCAGGCGATGTCGGGCTCAAGCCATCAGTGCAACGCCACCCCCGGTGGCATCAGGATAACTGTGCCCAGCGGGCATAAGCATTTACAGTAACCCTCTGACAATCAAGTTTTAAGGGATGCGGGCAGTTAAAGGGTTAATCCGACCAAATCTAGACTTTGAAATCACATACACAGAACAATATATATAACTTTAGTAACACTTTATTTTAATATTAATAAAAAATGTATAAGGTGTGCATTGTAGCTGACACCTATATGAACACATTACAATTGTTTTATGACTGCAAGTCTTTCTTCTCAAATGCTATTGAGCTTCAAATTTGCATTTGAGCCCATGTGAAAAAGTAGCATAATTTACATATGACTTACAGTTTGTTGTAATAAATATCAAACATTCAATTTAGTTGTGCATTATAGCTGTCACCTAGATGAACAATTACAGTTGTTTTTATGACTGTAAGTCATTCTCTTCAAATGCTACTGACGTTAGAAAATTATTTAACAATAGCACATGTAACTTTAGAGACCGGCCCTAAATTTGAGACTCTAGAAACTCCAATGTCAAGACAACTTTATGCCTGTTTTATTTTCTTTAGTTTTCTTTTCTCTGTTCCGGATTGCTGATGTCCTATACCCAGGCATAGATGTCCATCCATCAATTACGAACATTCAGCCGCAAACATGAGGTGTGAGCGGTCGCGAGCGCGGATGGGAGAATGGCGCATGTTTTTTTTTTGTTTTTTTGAGCAACTGGGATGGTGCCCCCTCTGGGAGTTGGTGCCCTAAGAAGACTGCATACTATGCATATAGGGAGCAGCGGTACAATCTCGAAGATATATTCCTCAAACCATCTTACAAGAGGAGGTGATGCTAATCCTTCAAGAATCGCATAAAAGCTATTCAAGTGTACAGTTTCCTTTTATTGCATCTTGAAATAAATATTTCTGAATTCTGAATCAAACTGGGTTGTGTTTATTTATTTATTTTATAAGACAACTGAGACTTTAATCTCCTTTGTAATATATGTGCTTTTAAACCAAGAACAATTTATTTATGGATGTATTACTGCTTAATAATGACTATTATTAAGGGAAAAGGCTTTATAATCATGAACTATTTACTAATGCTTAGCTAATGAGTGCAATTATTATAAAGTGTTACCATTGCATATACTAATGTTAACAAATTAGACATTATTTTACAGTGTTACCAAATCCTTAAATAATGTATTAGTGTTTTGTAATGATTTTAATGACCTATAAGCATTTGTGAAATAGTTTTGCTTGCATTGCAGCTTTATCTGTCAGTTGAAGAGTTTTACTGTTACATCCATGAGATTAATAAATGTCATGTCACGTCACAGGTTGTCATAGGTCAGTATCAAATGAGTTTGAAATTATTATTTGCAGCACAAATTAGGGTTCTTAGGATGTTTTTAAATCCCTAAAACTGTCAGAAAAGGATAAGGCCTAAGAGATTTCTTAACCTGTAATGAAAGGAAAAAACACCACCATTAGCAACAACAAAAACAATAACAATTTAAAATATAGATTTTTTTTCTGATTATTAAAGGGATGATTAGGTCTCTCTCTCTCTCTCTCTCTCTGCCAGACAGCCCCTCCCTACAGTCCACACACACTGTCACAGTCACCAACCCCCTCACACTCCCCCTCCCTCTCCCCCTCCCTTCCCTCACACAGACAGGGTGGCCAGAGTGAGATCATGTCAGTTGAGAAGTCTGACAGTTTTTTAATTTTCTTTTATCCATACAGTGTTGTAAAGTCGTGAAACTATGCATATTTCCTCAGAATGATTTGATCTTTGTATGAAAAAATGCTTTGAAGTGTTTGGAAGCTGCAATTTAAACATACAAGACAATTAATGTTTCCCTTTTTACTGTCATTTCAAAAATTCACCACGACAAAACCGTTCAAGCTAACCAAAATCCGTTCGCAATTTAAGTTCCTCAATGGTTTTTTCTTAATGTAGACAAAGTTTGGTGTGTATAGTGTACTTCCCCTGGGAGGAGTATGCATTAATTCACAAAGAAAATTCCCAAAAATCCATATTCAAGTCAAAATAGCCAACTTCCTGTTGGTCGTAGCTTATGACTGCGAATTAGAAAGTTGTCCGTCTTGAGAAGAACAATTTATGTACCAAGTTTGGTGTCTGTAGCTAAAACTAACCCCCCCACTTTTGACAAAAGGTGGCGCTATAGAGTGCCTCCTTCACGCCCTTTTAAAAGCTTTTGCCATTGTCTAGCTATCACTAATACTGATATGTGTTTTGAGTTTCATGTAAATCTGAGCTTGTTGTCTGCCTCAAACTCACCATAACAGAACATTCAAGTTTGACACGTTGCCATGGCAACACTATATCAGATATCAATATCCCCACAACAGATTTACATCAGCCTTGTTTTGTCATTATTCTGATGAAGTTTTAAGTAAATCAGAGTAAAAATAAGATGCTGAATTCAAAGCATTTGGAAAATGACACACTTCCTGCTGCCAGTTGGTGGCGCTATAACCGTTGACTCTTAATAGTCACATATATACGATCAGTATCATACAACGAACAAACCAATGAAGTTTGATCAAATTCAGGAAATGTATGTGGATGTTATTAGACATTTCCTGTTTCTTATTTCTCGCCATAATTGCAAAGCCTCGCCACGAGCAAACCGTTCGAGATATCAAAAATCCCCTCGCAATTTTTCATCCCCAATGTTTTGAGATCGTGTTCACCGAGTTTGGTGGCGAATCAAGGTTGAAATAACCTCAGAGAAGTATTTCAAATTCCAGAGCATGCTTTTTTAAACAGCCCTGGATAGCTGACTTCCTGTTGGGCGGAGCCTATGACATAGAGCGTGAAAGTTGTTCAGCTCAATGAGATCTATAAGTGTACTGCGTTTCATATAAATACATGCAAGTGTGTGTGAGCTATGGTTCAAGGTGTCTGACTGTGTTCCAGGGGGCGCTGTAGAGCCCCTGTGCCACGCCCGGGTCCCAGTCTCTGTGGCGTCCTGATGGCCGCAGATTCCAATGAGTGTGCCAATTTTCAAGAGTTTTTGAGCATGTTAAGGCCCCCAAAAATGCCCCGGAAGGTTTAAAAATAAAAAAATAATAAAATAAATATAGCTGCAAGCAGCGATGGCGGGCTCAAGCCGTCAGTGCAACGCCACCCCGGTGGCATCGGGAAAACTGTGCCCAGCGGGCATAAGCATTTACAGTAACCCTCTGGCAATCAAATTTTAAGGGATATGGCAGTTAAAGGGTTAATCCGACCCGTCTAGACTTTGAAATCACATACACAGAACAATATATATAACTTTAGTAACACTTTATTTTAATATATATATAAATGTATAAGGTGTACATTGTAGCTGACACCTAAATTAACACATTAAAATTGTTTTATGACTGCAAGTCTTTCTCCTCAAATGCTATTGAGCTTCAAATTTGCTTTTGAGTCCATGTGAAAAAGTAGCATAATTTACATATGACTTACAGTTTGTTTTAATAAATATCAAACATTCAATTTAATGGTGCATTATAGCTGTCACCTAGATGAACAATTACAGTTGTTTTTATGACTGTAAGTCATTCTCTTCAAATGCTACTGACGTTAGAAAAGTGTATAACAATATCACATGTAACTTAAGAGACGGTCCCTAAATTTGAGACTCTCGAATGTCCAATGTCAAGCCAAATTTATGCCTGTTTTTGTTTTGTTTTTTACTTTATTTTTCTTTTCTCTGTGCCGGATTGCTGATGACTTTTACCCGGGCATAGATGTCCATCCATCAATTACGAACATTCATCCGCAAATGTCCGAGCGGTCGCGAGCGCGGATGGGAGAATGGCGCATGTTTTATTTTACTGGGATGGTGCCTCCTCTGGGAGTTGGTGCCCTACGAAGACTGCGTATTCTGCATATAGGGAGCGGCGGTACTATCTGGAAGATATATTCCTCAAACCGTCGTACAAGAGGAGGTGATGCTAGTACTTCAAGCATCTCTCAAAACCTATCTGTTCATAAAGCCTATATATAAAGTCTTAATATAGTATTCCACAATATGTTGTGCTATTCTAATATTATTGTGGTTTTTTATTGACATTGTTATTTGCTGTTATTTTTTGTTTTAATATTGTTACTGTTGTTACTTGTTGTACGGTGACCTTGAGTGGTTTGAAAGGCGCCTTAAATAAAATGCATTATTATTATTATTATTATTATTATTATTATTATTATTAGCTGTACACTTGATAAAAAAAATTAAATATAAACTTATGCAATTGTATATATATGTATATATAGTGTACAGTTTTCTTTTATTGCATCTTGAAATAAATGTTTCTGAGTTCTGTGTTTGTTTATTTTTTTATTTTTATTTTTTTATTTTTTTAGGAAGATTACAGCCTTTAATCTCCTCAAAATAAATGTGCATATAAACCATGAACAATTTAATTATAGCTGTATTTATAAAATGCTTACTAATGACTATTAATTTTGGGAGATGGCTATATAAAGCAGCAACAGTTGATGTTGAGGCCTAAGATATTTCTTAAGCTGTAATGATGAAAAAACAACAACAACACAAAATTGCTTTTTTTTTCTGCTGGTGATTAAAGAGATGATTAAGTCTCCCTCCCTCTCTCTCTCTCTCTCTCTCTCTCTCTCTCTGACACCAAGCCCATCCCCTCTCCCACACATTCACACAAACTCAGCACACACACTTAACACACAAACACACACACACACACACATTACCCACAGTGACAGAGGGACAGAGTGACATCAGATGTATGGTAGTTTTTTAATTTTCTATCATCCATATAGTGTTGTATAGTCATGAAACTATGCATATTTCCTCAGCATGACTTCTATGTGTACATTTTGTTGAAGTGTTTAGAAGCTGCACTTTAAAAAAATAAAAGACATTTACTGGTTACTTTTTTACTGTTATTTCAAAAAATCACCACGACAAAACCATTCAAGCTATCCAAAATTAATTTGCATCTGTTCTGTAAGATAAATTCTTTAAACAGTGGTAAAAGAGGATGTGGTGCTGATCCTTCAAGAGTCACTCAAAACGTGTCTGTCCATAAAGCCTATAAAGAATTATTCTTAATATACAGTTCACAATATTTCAGCTTGTTATTCTAATAAAGTGAGGGTCATTTTATCAGTAAATACATAAAATTCATATTATTTTTCTTTGAAAGATTTCTATAAATGATTTAAATCATACTTGTTTCTACAATAATTATTTAAAAGTAATCCTATACCTCCATCTGGTGGCCATTATTGGTACTAAGAATTGCAAGCTTCATTTATAAGTTATGATAGTTTTAATTTTATGCTGGCTCTTGAAAATGATAAAGCTATTAAACTTACTGTGCTTCCTTCAAATGATAACTTCTACGTATATAAAAAAATATGAAGAGTTTGGAATGAAAAAAATTAAAGATATAGTAAAATAACTATTGTATTTTTTTTATGTTACTTTAATAAATCGCTATGACCACACCATTTAAGCTATCCTAAACCCATTCGCAATTTAACATCTCAGTATATTGGCTTCATGTTAAAAAAAGTTTGGTGTGAACTACTTGTGTCTTCTTGGAGGAGTATGAAATCATTTACAGGCTGATTTTATCATAAATCCACAATAGAATTTCTGAGTTCTGTATCAATCAGTGTTGTTGTTTGTTTATTTTTATTTTTTTATTTTTCATAGGAAGATAACTGACCCTTTACTCTCCTTTTTAACAAATGTGCTTATAAACCAAAAACAAGCTATTTATAGCTGTATTTATAAACTGCTTACTACTGACTATTAATATTGGGACAAGGCTTTATAAAGCATGAACTGACTATTTACTTTTTGAGTTTGAAATTATTATTTGCAGCACAAATAAGGTTTTTTAGGATTTTTAAAAATCCCTAAAACTGTCAGAAAAGGATAAGGCCTATTTCTATGTGAGTGGCTACATTTATTTGTTTTTATAACTATAATGCATAAACTATGAAATTATACAAAATGTATAAAAAAAGTACAACAGTTATTGTTTTCCAATGTTTTTTATTAATTTTTTTTTTTTTTTTTTTTTGGATTTACATTTAAAAAAATTAGCCTACTGCAATCATTCTAAACAGCTTGAATAAAACCTGTCAATATTTATTATAGACCACTGTAACTGTGTATAATCTAACAAACAAGTTTATTATGAAAATAAAAGTGTGTACACCAGAAAAATTGGACGATAAAGAAATTGCTAACAATAGTATAATAGATCATGTTTTATGTTTTTAGGCGTTTAGATGCAGAAATGGACAAATAAAATGTAAAATAAAATGTAATTGATTTAATTAAATATAGATTAATTCTTGTTAGAGCAAAATAATAAATACATACGTACACACATTAAAAAAGCAGCCAAGATGAATGAGTTTCATTTTTTTTATAGATTCAAATTGAAGACAGAAGCAGCTGGTATATGCGGTCACTTAATATTCAAATCCAGTAGATCCACTTCAGATTTATTTTCAACAGTTTATGTTCAATTGGCTGTTTTCGTTCATATTCGCCAAGCTATTTTGAAATAATCTTGTCCGTGATGTGTTCGTTCGTACGACGAAAGGCAGAATCCTGCAGCTCGAGAGATACATGTTATTCTGCCAGTGGCGGTGTCAAATAGTCTTTCACACTTAAACGAGTCACAAACACCTGCATTTAGCTCTTGCAGTGTTACAATGGGTTTATTGTGTGCATTTGTGGTAATATTTTATTTAAAAAAGCTCTTAAACAAGAATAAATTCGTTTGTTTTGAGCTGGACACTGTACGCGCTGATCGGAGCGGTGATTTCAGATAGGCAGCCACAAATATTTAATTTTCACACAAACAGTTCAAAAACATCTGAATTTAGCTCTTGGTGTGTTCTAATTGGTTGATTGTGTGATATCGCTGTAATAATTTATTTTTAAAAGCTTTAAAACAGGAATAAATTCGTTTTTTCTGAGCTCTTTACTCCAGACGCTCGTGATCAGAGCGGTGATTCATCTCTCCTATTTCTCACGTATCTCTGGCCAGAAATTATTTATCCATGAGCCCTGAACCGGTAATAATCAGATATGTTGGTTTAGCTTGTCAGTGTGAATTAAATCTAAGTATGTATTTGTATTTTTAACCGATTTAAAAGTGAAAGTAAAAGTCCGGGAATTGAACCTGTAGGGGCGCTATTTCTCTCAGACAATGGAAGTCTGAAGCACATATACTCAAACAGAGGGACAGAGTGAGATGAGATGTCTGACAGTTTTTTAATTTTCTGTTATCCATACAGTGTTGTAAAGTCGTGAAACTATCCATATTTACTCAGAATGACTTTTTTTCTGTATGAAAAAAGGTTTTGAAGTGTTTGGAATTTAAAAATGCAGGACAATTAATAATTCCATTTTTATTGTCATTTAAAAAAATCACCATGACAAAACCGTTCAAGCTATCCAAAATCCATTGGCAATTTAAGTTGTTTAAAATGTTTTGGCATCATGTAGACAAAGTTTGGTGTGTATAGTGTTACTCTCCTCTGAGCAGTATGCATTAATTCACAGCTAAATGTAAAAAAAAAATCCACATTCAAATCAAAATAGCTGACTTCCTGTTGATCGTAGCTGATGACTGTGAATTAGAAAGTTGTCCGTGTTGATAAGAACAATTTTTGTACCGAGTTTGGTGTCTGTAGCTAAAACTAACCCCCCCACTTTTGACAAAAGGTGGCGCTATAGAGTGCCTCTTCCACGCCCTTTTAAAAGCTTTTTCCATTGTCTAGCTATCAAGAATACTGATATGTGTTTTGAGTTTCATGTAAATCTGAGGTTGTTATCTGCCTCAAAATCACCATAACAGAATATTCAAGTTTGACACGTTGCCATGGCAACAATATATAAGATATCAATATCCCCACAACAGATTTACATCGGCCATGTTTTGTCATTATTCTGATGAAGTTTGAAGCAAATCGAGTAAAAATAAGATGCTGAATTCAAAGCATTTTGAAAATGACTCACTTCCTGCTGCCAGTTGGTGGCGCTATAACGTTGACTCTTAATAGTCACATATATACGATCGGTATCATACATCGAACAAACCGATGAAGTTTGATCAAACTCAGGCAATGTATGTGGATGTTATTAGGCATTTCCTGTTTCTCACTTTTTGCCCTAATTTCAACGCCTCGCCACGGGCAAACCGTTCGAGATATAAAAAATCCCCTCGCAATTTTTCATCCCCAATGTCTTGAGATCATGTTCACCGAGTTTGGTGGCAATCATGTAAAAAACCTATGACAAGTATATCAAATTCCAGAACATGCTTTTTTTAAACAGCCATGAATAGCTGACTTCCTGTTGGGCGGAGCCTTTGACATAGAGCGCGAAAGTTGTTCAGCTCAATGAGATCTACAAGTGTACTGAGTTTCATATAAATATATGCAAGTGTGTGTGAGCTATGGTTCAAGATTTCTGACTGTGTTCCAGGGGGCGCTGTAGAGCCCCTGTGCCACGCCCGGGTCCCAGTCTCTGTGGCGTCCTGATGGCCGCAGATTCCAATGTGTGTGCCAATTTTCAAGAGTTTTTGAGCATGTTAAGGCCCCCAAAAACCCCCGGAAGGTTTAATAAAAAATAAAAAAAATAATAATAAATATAGCTGCAAGCAGCGATGGCGGGCTCAAGCCACCAATGCCATCACCACCCCGGTGGCATCAGGTAAACTGTGCCCAGCGGGCACATGCATTCACAATATCCCTCTGGCAGTGAGGTTTTAAAGGATACGGCAGTTAAAGGGTTAATCCGAATCATCTAGACTTTAAAATCACATTCACAGAACAATATATATATTAGTAACACTGTACAATAAGATTTCATTTATAAACATTATGTTAACATGAACAATATTTATATAGCATTCATTCATGTCAGTTAATATTCCAAACTTAAACATGAAAACATTGTTTTATTGTGATTTTTTTCCAAGTACATTTTACCAATTCCAAACCATATAAATCTTAATAACTACCATTATTTTTTATTTAATCATTTATGAGTGCTATACAATAGTCCAGGAAAGCTGGAAGAGAAAAACTCCTTATATTCATGTGTGCAGAATTATTAGGCATGTTTTCTTTTACAGATGAAATGCGCTAAAATAGACTTTTAACTCAAACTGTAAGGTCGAAAATTATGAAATACCCATGAGAAATATCAAACACAAATGCAATACAGAAATGGATAAGTTAAGACTTGACCATTGTACAAAAAATACTGACTGGGTCATGAGGTCAGAAAAGAAGAAGAAAAAAGCAGGTCAAGAAGAACTGACAAAAAGAATTGCAAAATAATTAGTAATTAATGTGAAGATTAATTTTTAGTCAATTCTGCAAGACAGACTTTTCAGGAAAGGAGGTGGAATAAAAATGAGCTCCTAAATCTTAATCCTGGATTCTGGAAGATATATTCCTCAAACCATCGAACAAGAGGAGGTGGTGCTGGTCCTTCACGAGTCACTCTAATCTGTGCATAAAGCCTATATATAAAGACTTAATATATAGTATTTCACAATACTTCATGGTATTCTAATTAAATCATTTTTTGGAATCTTAAGTCTCTCAGAGTCCGACACCGAGTAATTCTGGAGACTCCAGGAAAGTGGCAGTTCTGTAAAATGTTGGCGCTGGAGACTAAATGCACCCTGATAGTTTCACACCTAATTCACTTAACACACACACACACACACACACACACACACACATTACCCACAGTGACAGTGGGACTGAGTGACATCAGATGTATGGTAGTTTTTTTTTAATTTTCTATCATCCATATAGTGTTGTATAGTCATGAAACTATTGTCATGAGACCAGTCATTCTGAGGAAATATGCCTCAGAATGACTGGTCTTCTATGTGTACTTTTTTTTTTTTTTAAAGTGTTTAGAAGCTGCACTTTAAAAAAATAAAAATACATTTACTGGTTCCTTTTTTACTATTATTTCAAAAAACATCACGGCAAAACCATTCAAGCTATCCAAAATTCATTCACACCTATTCTGTAAGATTAATTCTTTAAACAGTGGTAAAAGAGGATGTGGTGCTGAACCTTCAAGAGTCACTCAAAACGTATCTGTCCATAAAGCCTATAAAGAATTATTCTTAATATACAGTTCAAAATACTTCAGCTTGTTATTCTAATTAAGTGAGGGTCATTTTATCAGTAAAATATATACAATTCATTTTTTTTGAAAGATTTCTATAAATGATTTAAATCATACTCGTTTCTACAATAATTATTTAAAAGTAATCCTATAGCTCCCTCTGGTGGCCATTATAGGTACTAAGAATTGCAAGCTTGATTTATAAGTTATGATAGTTTAAATTTTATGCTGGCTCTTGAAAGTGATAAAGCTATGAAACTTACTGTGCTTCCTTCAAATGAGGACTTCTACTTATATAAAAAATTATGAAGATTTAGAATGAAAAATTGTAAAGATATAGTAAAATAACTATTGTATTTTTTTATGTTACTTTAATAAATCTCTATGGCAACACCATTTAAGCTATCCTAAACCCATTCACAATTTAACATCTCAGTATATTGGCATCATGTTGAAAAAGGAGTATGGAGTAGTATGAGTAGGAGTATGAATTCATTTGCAGGCTTTATCATAAATCCACAATAAAATTTCTGAGTTCTGTATCAATCTGTGTTGTTGTTTGTTTATTTTTATCTTTTATTTTTCATAGGAAGATAACTTACTCTCATTTTTAATAAATGTGCTTATAAACCAAGGACAAGCTATTTATAGCTGTATTTATAAACTGCTTACTACTGACTATTAATATTGGGACAAGGCTTTATAAAGCATGAACTGACTATTTAATAATGAGTGCAGTTATTATAAAGTGTTATCAATGAATTTGCTAATGTTAACAAATTAGACATTATTTTACAGTGTTATCAAATCCTTAAATGACTCATAAGCATTTGTGAAAGTTCTGCTTGTATTACAGCTTAGTATTGATCTGTGAGCTGAACAGATTTACTGTTACATCCATGAGATTATGTAAATTAAAATAAATATAATGTCACAGGATGTCATAGGTCAGTATCAAATGAGTTTGAAATTATTATTTGCAGCACAAATAAGGTTTTTTTTAGGATTTTTAAAAATCCCTAAAACTGTCAGAAAAAGGTTAAGGCCTAAGCTATTTCTATGTGAGTGGCTAATTTTATTTTTGTTTTTATAATTGTAATACACAAACTATGAAATTATACAAAATGTATAAAAAGATAAATAAATAAATACGCACACATTAAAAAAGCAGCCAAGTCGAATGAGTTTCCTTTTTTATATAGATTAAAATTGAAGACAGAAGCAAGTGGTAAATGTGGTCACTTTAATATTCAAATCCAGTAGATCCAGTTTATGTTCACGTGGCTGTTTTCGTTTATATTCGCCAAGCTATTATGTGTTTTGAAATAATCTTGTCCGTGATGTGTTCGTTCGTACGACGAAAGGCAGAATCCTGCAGCTCGAGAGATATATGTTATTCTGCCAGTCGCGCTTTCAAATAGTCTTGCACACTTAAACAGGTCACAAACACCTGCATTTAGCTCTTGTTGTGTTACAATGGGTTTATTGTGTGCATTTGTGGTAATATTTTATTTAAAAAAGCTCTTAAACAAGAATAAATTCGTTTGTTTTGAGCTGGACACTGTACGCGCTGATCGGAGGCGGTGATTTCAGATAGGCAGCTGCAAATATTTCATTTTCACACAAACAGTTCAAAAACATCTTAATTTAGCTCTTGGTGTGTTCTAATTGGTTGATTGTGTGATATCGCTGTAATAATTTATTTTTAAAAGCTTTAAAACAGGAATAAATTCGTTTTCTCTGAGCTCTTTACTCCAGACGCTCGTGATCACAGCGGTGATTCATCTCTCCTATTTCTCACGTATCTCTGGCCAGAAATAATTTATCCATGAGCCCTGAACCGGTAATAATCAGATATGTTGGTTTAGCTTGTCAGTGTGAATTAAATCTAAGTATTTGTTTGTATTTTTAACCGATTTAAAAGTGAAAGTAAAAGTTCGGGAATTTAACCTGTAGGGGCGCTATTTCTCTCAGACAATGGAAGTCTGAAGCACATATACTCAAACAGAGGGACAGAGTGAGATGAGATGTCTGACAGTTTTTTTAATTTTCTGTTATCCATACAGTGTTGTAAAGTCATGAAACTATGCATATTTCCTCAGAATGACTTTTTCATCTGTATGAAAAAATTATTTGACGTGTTTGGAAGCTGCAATTTAAAAATACAATAATGATTCCCTTTGTAAGGTCATTTAAAAAAATCACCACGGCAAAACCATTCAAGCTATCCAAAATCCATTCACAATTTAAGTTCCTATCAGAAATACTGATGTGTGTTCATAGTTTTGTGAAATTCTAAGTATGTTATTTGCCTCAAAATCACCTGAGAAGTATTCCAGTTTGACATGTTGCCACGGCAACAATTTTTTAGATATCAATATCCCCCTTGCAGATTTATATCAGCTGTGTTTTAACATTATTCTGATGAAGTTTGAAGCAAATCGAGTAATAATAAGATGCTGAATTCAAATCATTTTGAAAATGACACACTTCCTTCTGCCAGTTGGTGGCGCTATAACTTTGACTCCCAATAGTCACATATATGCGATCGACATCATACAACGAATAATCTGATGAAGTTTGATTAAAATCAGGAAATGTATGTGGATGGTATTAGACACTTCCTGTTTCTAATTTCTCGCCATAATTTCAACGCCTCGCCACGAGCAAACCGTTCGAGATATCAAAAATCCCCTGGCAATTTTTCATCCCCAGTGTCTTGAGATCATGTTGACCGAGTTTGGTGGCAATCGAGAAAAAAACCTATGACAAGTATTTCAAATTCCAGAGCATGCGCTTTTTACATAACTCTAAATAGCTGACTTCCTGTTGGGCGGAGCCTATGACATGCAATACGAAAGTTGTTTGGCACAATGAGATCTATATTTGTACTGAGTTTCATATGAATATGTGCAAGTATGTGTGAGCTATACATCAACATTTCTGACTGTGTTCCAGGGGGCGCCGTAGAGCCCCTGTGCCACGCCCGGGTCCCAGCCTCTGCAGGCTCCTAAAGGCCACAGATTCCAAAGTGTGCGCAAATTTTCAAGAGTTTTTGAGTATGTTAAGGACCCCAAAAGCCCCCACAACTTTGACGAAAAATTTGAATACTAAACCCTAAATAGCCAACTTCCTGTTGGGCGGAGCCCATGATATGCAATACAAAAGTTGTTTGGATTGATGAGATTTATATGTGTACCGAGTTTCATACGTCTACGAGCAAGAATGTATGATATATGGCCCTCCATATTCCAGGGGGCGCTGTAGAGCCCCTGTGCCACGCCCGTGTATCAGTCTCTACCCGGCCCTAATGGCCGCAGGTTCCAATCTGTGTGCCAATTTTCAAGACTTTTTAAGCACGTTAAGGGCCCCAAAAGCCCCCGAGACGTTGGAAAAAAATAATAATAATAATAATAATAATAATAATAATAATAAAAAATAATCCTAAGGAAAACAATAGGCCTCTCGCCCTTTGGGCTTGAGCCCTAATAATAAGAAAAAGAATAATCCTTAGGGGAACAATAGGGCTCTTCGCCCCTTCGGGCTTGAGCCCTAATAATAACAAGAATAATCCTTAGAAGAACAATAGGGCTCTTCGCCCCTTCGGGCTTGAGCCCTAAAAAGAATAATCCTTAGGGGAACAATAGGGCTCTTCGCCCCTTCGGGCTTGAGCCCTAAAAACTAACAAACAAAAACACTTTCATTGTCTTAAATGCATTTATTTTTTACCTTATTTGCTCAAGGACTCCCAAACGATTCATTTAAAGATTCATTTTTCCAAACCCCTCCTTTTGCCTGACTAATCTGCGGTTATTGGTCCGACTGGTTGATTTCATTTTTTATTTTATCATGCCTGTAATGCCTGATAAAGTAGCATTTATGAGCTCAGTGTTGCTTTGTGTACAGCGTTACCGGGGAAACAGCTATTTTTACGCTCCAAAAGCAGCACCCTAGTGGCAGAGAATGAATTTGCATTTTCATTCGACCAACCAAAAAGACCAACAAGTGGGCGGGCATAAATATGCAAATATTTCATGTTGACCTCAACATGAAAAGTTTGGGATTCGTTTAAATTCAACTCTTTCTTTTGAGAGACAATAACTTTACACACAGTGCACTTTTAGATTTAAAACGTGGAAGGATGTTTTCATTCACTTAAAGATAATAGAAAAAAAATCCATAATAGGGGCACTTTAAAAAGTCCAGAGTTTATCACTTATGACTGCCCTAAAAAGAGCAACCCCCCGTAAAAGATTTTCTTTTTTGAGTAAAATGATGTATGTTTTGCAGTTGTACTGAATGAGAACTCATAAGTGCTCAGTACTACATCTCTTTTCGGCTTCATTTAGAGGAAGCTACGGTGGAATCTGGCCCAGGCATTTCAGACGTTCCTGACTGATTGGAAACACACAGGCGTAAAACACCAGACGTTTATTTCCAGGTGAGGAGAGAAAGAAGCAGAGGCTACTCACCTCTACGCAGTCACTTGGATACCGTTTCCAGGAAGGGCCGCCAGTCAGGGTTAATCTGCAGCACTAAATGAATAAACAAAGGATGGCTCTGTCTGTGGGCCGTGGTGGGCAGGTGAGCTCCGATCATCTTCCCACACTGAAACTCATCTGCACAGGAAATGACCCGCAGCACCTCACCTCCACACCTGGAGAGAGGAGGGGCTGTCCAGGAGAATCTGACCATGTCACATTACCTCACCTCCAGAAGAGGAACTCGCCTCTCACATCTGTCAACAGCTCTTCAGTCATCCTTCAACAGCAGCTCATTCCACACACACGGAAAGAACATGCCCACTCAAAAGGATCAGAGTGGGGTCAATATCAGATCAGCCATTTGGGATCCAACTCAATCTAATTTAGTCTAAATATTAAAAAAATACAAATAATTAAATTACTAGCAAGTGAAAAACATAAGGAACTACTGACTACAGACACCATACTAGAACTTCGAAAATGTATTGATTCCGGCTGTGGTTTCACTTTCAACTTTCACTTCCATTAACAATTCTTCTTGTACTTTATTATTTGAAAAATAATTTCACTGCCAAACAATAACAAATGCTCCATAAGAGTCATTAGTTCAGGAATCATTTGGACTTCACTCGTGGTCACGCTGAAAAGTTTTTTTATTTTTTAGTTTTTAACTCAAAAGATCATTTGTTTGAGAATCAGATATCATCGGTCTCACTGTAAACTTCTGACCCATGAAAAAACAACTCATAAGAGTTATTAGTTTGGGAATCATTTCAAGTACACTGGTCACGCAGCATGGTTTTTGATTCACTAAAAAGAAAATTCATAAGAATCATTTGTTCAAGTAACAGATTACACTGGTCTCACTGGATGCTTTTGACTCACTAGAAAAAGACTCATCACAATCATTTGTTTCGGAATCAGACTACATTGGTTGCTTCATTTAAAACACACACACTACAAATATCGAACTGTAATGCGGTCAACAGAGGTGAAACTTTATAATCACGCAGTTACCGAAAAGCAACAACTTTGAAAGTCTGCCAGCAAAGTATTCAACAGCACCACCCCATAAAAACAAACATTAACTATGGCACACACGACAATCGAAAAGACACAAAACAAATGCAACAGACTTGCTGTCTCCCGGCCGGAGAGCGGCAGGGAAGAGGCGGGGTTTGATGGAATGCTTTCTCATTTTTCATCCTCTATTCATTTTTAACAGCTCTTTCTGCGCGCCACTCTCCGCTCGCCGTAATGACTCAATGAAGTGGCATACATCAGGCGCCGACTCTGAGGTGTAAAAAATACCATCGCAGCTGCCCGATCAATACATTATGGAGTGAGAGTGCATGCTGGGGGAAGATAATGCCGCCTCGTGCGGAGACGCTGTCAGTCTCCATTAGCGTCTGGAGGGCTGTGCTGGGAGCGGCGGGCATATGTTGAGTCGCCGTGGCCCACACTTCAGCGCAGAGAGCTTTTGTTCCTAGCTTTTAATTGTGGCCCCACCTTGGAGGGGGTCCGTCACTCTGTCACCCCGTCAGAGTGCGCTGGTACGCTCGGATGTGGCAGGCTGGGACAGCGGGACCCGAACTAAGAGCTGTGCTTTTCTGCGGCTGTCAGGAGAATGCAGGCGGGCATACGCACACACGTGACAACAAAAAAACACAGTGGGGAAGATGGAGACAGAACACACTGTGCCTGAAGCAAGTATATACTTTCACAGGCTGAGGCGTCCTAACTGCTGAGAGAGGAATGGGAAGCATTTCAGCCGCATGAGACAAGTATGTGCCAATCTACTAGTGATGTACAAAACTAGATTTTCAATTGACTAGTCAGTTGGGTGCCTGAACAAAATCTCCGATTTTATTTTTTTTTTATTCGATTTCTGTTTTTTTTTCCGATTTTCCCCCTACTTAAGGAAAGCAATAAGTACAAACAGCAGACAACAAAAGTATTTAATCAAAAGTAGGGCTGCTCCGATCACGATCGGCCGATCGTTTGCTGTCGCTTGTCGCTTGCTGTTTCGTGTGTGCTATGATGTTGTTGTTGTCGCTTGCCATACTGCCATGTGAAACTAACGGTACGGAAGCTCCGGGGAGCCAAAAATGCGCCATTACACAAAAACTCGATTTACTTATTTTTTAAATCGCCTGTAACAAAAAATTCAAATTAATTAATTCAATCGATTTTTTGCCCAGGCCTACTTAGAAGCTTCATCCTGCTGTGAGTAGGCAGTCACAAACTGTAAGTGTCAAGGTGAGAAGGGTCTACAACTCGCCCACTGCTGTATTCATCATGGCTACAAAGATCTTAATGGCACATGGAGTGCCAACGACTGCACATGTCCTTCCTGTCACCTCATCACACTCCAACATCCAACCCCACTCAACCAGATGTGCTCAATTATGCCCCAAAACACTCTCACAAGCCCACCTACAACAACCCGGCTCCTCACATGCCATGGACTGAGTGTTCAAGCAAATACAAAGCATCCAAAGACCTGATCCTTTGACATCTTCACAACAAAATCGTTTATATCTGTATGGATGATGAGGAGGGAGTTCATATGTTGATAGTGTGAGTGAGTTGGAGTGGCTTGCAGCACTGCAAGGAAAAAGCTTCAAGCGAGTACACAGCAGATGCCTGACACATTGCTGTCCATTCACTCGCTTTAAAGAGCAGCTGCTCTCGCCCCTGGCACTACTAACACACACACTCTCTCTCTCTCTCTCACACACACACACAACGCTGCCCTCGGTTCACACATACTGTACAGAGGTGCTCTGAGTGTTCTTTATCATGTTGTTATGTTCTGGTTGGCTGTTAACTGACCCATCATATTATCACACTACTGCTAAACAACTCTATTATACACGAACACATAAAAACCAAGAATACAAAAAAAAAAAAAAAAAGTATTTTCAGACTGCCCTATTCACCAGTTTTATTTCACTGTCCACTAAAATAATCCACCAGGTGCTCAAATCATTTTGCTCTCTCCTCACAGCCAAAAAAGGACTTCAGCAAGACAAGAATGCTGCACAGACACCAAAAAGTGCTGAATGATTTACCTTCATCTTAAGGAAAAAGAGTTAAAAAGAGAGCGATAGAGACTTTCTTTTCCTTTCTTGGCCGCATGGTTAGTAGGAAAGTGGAGTAGATGGCCATATTAATAACTGGATTTAATGTCACATTCTAAGGCTTTTGTTTTTAATAAATAATATAGCACAATTTTCAAATAATAAACGCAAAGCAATATATTTAATTTTGTCAAATATTATTTGTACAATTATACAAATAATACATATTTTTGATATTGCTACTGTAGATACTGTACTGATATTGCTACATTTTATTTTATTAATCAAGAAAATCAAGAATAATTTTCTTACATAATTGCATTTCATAACACTTATTCCTTATACAACAAAATACACAAATATTATAAGAAAATAATAAAAATGCTTGTTTTGCTGTTGTATTTTACGGATTCTGTGACAGTATCATATATAATATAGTCAAGCCAACAAAGTACATGAAAAAAAAATAAAAAAATGCAATTTACACACACAAAAAAGGAAAAGGCAGAAAGAGAAAGAAGGAGAGAAACTAGAGGGAAAGAGATGGCAGTGTGAGATAAGGCCGCTGGGCTTCTGATTCTCAGACAGTAGGTTGATGATAAGAATGGCATCTTTCACAGTCAGATCAGCCAATCTGGCCAGGCGTCCGCGGCAGCTTCTGTATTCAGGAGGGGACTTCCAGGTCAGGAGCAGAAGAATGGAGTCAGTGAGTGTGGCAGAGAGGGGGCCTGGGGCAGGTGGCGGGTGGCTATTGAAAGAGACAGGCTAGGGCGGCAGGGAGAGCGCTGGGTCACGGGAACGGCTCCCCGATCTATAGGCGGCTCAAAAACACCTCTCATTGTTCGGGGAGATCATGTGGCACGGGCTCCTCCTCGAGCGCGTCAGGATCCTTCTGTCTTGAATGTGCGCAGTATCTCTGACAACAAGCCACCTTTATGCCCATCCAGGTAATTACAGACCACGGGTGAGGATCCATTACTGCTGGACGCAGGCAGAGTCCAGGTGCCCGGTCTCTGAGCGCTCAGCCATGCTGGGAGAGGAAACCAGGGGAGCGATCAGGCCTGTCCCACCGGCCTGAAGGCATAACCAGCACAGAAGAGCGCACTATACCACACTATAACACAGAGATGGCTTTGTCTTGCCATTCACACACACATACACACGCTGCACCTGAGTTAAGGGCTGTGTGAGGGCGGCAGATAAAACACATGGCACACACTCTGCCGGTGATAAGTATCAGTGAGAGGAGTTTTACAGTCGCAATGTGATAACGGCAATCAGCACTGACCACCGCCATGACTGCACCAGTGTAGACAACAAATGTAGATGTATGCAAATACTTGGTACTAACTATAAAGCAGAATGCAATGAAATAATAAATAAAACAAAAAGGATTAAAAATGTTCTCCTTCCTTCAATTTTTGTGACTAAAATCACATGTCAATATTACAATTGCACCCTGACACCACAGAAATGTGAACTCCAAATGCATTTAGTTCCTGCTATGCTTGTTTAGGTGGCAACATGTGGGAAATATTTTACATATTTGTTGAGTTCTGGACCGAAAAAAGGTTTTAAGAGCAAACAAACAAAACTTTAAAATTTGATATATATATATATACATATATATATATATATTTTTTTTTATGTTATAATTAATTTTCTATTCTTTTTTCTTCTGTTTTATGAAAAAAGAATTTGAGATAAAATATTTGACTAAGCTTTTTTAGTTATTGTTTTATTTTTTATTATTTAATATTAATACAGTTGATTTAATTATTTTATCTATTTTCTACTCTATTTTCTTCTGTGTTCTCGATAGGGGAAAAGGCTCTTTTGGATACTGTAAAATGTTTACTTATACATATATTTTTCTCTTTTTTTGGTTTTAATTGATTCTTTTTTTAAATAGTTTATTTATTTATTTTTCGCTGTATTTTAATTGATTTTGTGTTATTTTCTCCTAATAAAGCTAGTGACCAACCAGTGAGTAGCTTCAGTTACTTGTACTCATATTTGGTACTTTTTTACATCCATACCCCACCATAAAAACAATATGGACTCAAACAGATGAGCACAAACAAAAACATGCGTCATCGCCCCCAACACAAAGCAAGACACACTTGCAGCTATCAGTCAAGCTTCTTCCAGAACGTGATAGCAAACTCACAACACGCCATCATCTTTCGTGCACTGTCGCCCGCTCATCTCCCGATCTCCGACAGGCCCCTGCCACCCCGCTTTGCCACACACATAACAACCGGGCCAGGAAGGAAAAGTGCTCTCGCCGAAAAAATGACAGGGTGTTTCTGCTACTGAGTCATAACAAAATACAATCAAAAGAGACTTGTGTTCATGCTCGCTTTATGCTTTAACTAGATAAAGCGCCTCCTGTCTTCTCTCGCACAATGCGCTGTGTAGTCTAGCAGGGCCAGGGTGACGCTCCGGGGACCAGATAGGAGTATCGATAATGCTGGCTGCTTGTACGATTGATTTTGGGAAGCTGAGACAGTGGCTGTGTGATTCTTTCTTTCTCCTGATACGCTGTGTCAAGCAGACGGGCGCTGCTTATGATGGGTTTAGTGTCAGCACACACATCCGGCAGAAATGGCCACATGGA
>NW_020524061.1:0-15000 GCF_003368295.1 Carassius auratus | reverse complement strand
TGACAAGTCTCAGTTAGACTAATGCAGTACATGTAGCAAGGGTTTTTATTATAATAGATAAAAAACAAAACAAGTAGATGAAATAGAAAATGAATAGGGAATGCTAGTGGGTCTTTTTTGAATAAAAATAAAACAAGTCAAATGAATAGAAAAAGCTTAAAGAATGATAGAGTTAGAGGGTCATTTTTTATAACAAATAAAAAGAAAACCAGTATACAGAATATAAAAATAATAGGGAGTAATAGTGTTAGATGCTTTTCTTAGAACAGAAATAGAAGAGACTGCAAGTCTCACCTGTGTTTTAAATTAAAAAAGAAAAAGAAAACAAATAGATATAAAATAGAATTAGAATACAGAGTAATAGAATTGGAGGATCAAATGAACATTACACTAACATTAGCTACAGTAGCATGAGTGATGACATTTAGCGATGTGAAGTGTGAATTAAGAGGATCTGAAAATCTCTTAACTTTAATTCGTTTAATGACATGGTCTTTGATTAATACAGAATTTTACACATTTCTCAATATTTGGCACCAAATGTTGAAATTATAGAGAGATAAAAATGATAGAACAGAGACAGACAGAATGATAAAACAGCAGACAGACTGACAGATGATGAAACAAATGATAAACAGAGAGACAGTAGTGTTCATGCAGTGGCAAAGTGCTGGTTACAGTTGGTCATTATGTGTATTTAGTGAATTTCTGTGGTTAGTAACATGAGTCTATGCTGTCACATTGTGAATTGGGTGTTGATGATGGCAGCTGGTAATGTGAGCAGCCTTGTGTGTGAATGTGTGTTTAGTGTCAGCACCTGAGGCTGTGCAGGTCCAGGTCGTCTGTGTCGAAATCAAGGAGAGGCTGCTGGGTGTCGCTGGGCCCCTGTGACTGCAGCACAGAGGAGCTGGAGGAGATGACAGTGGTCTGACCCGACGGATGGATGGTCTTGAACTGAAACTGAGGGCCCATCCAAAGTCTCCTGTGAGGGCCTGTGTGGGTCACAATCTCCACCTGTACAGTAGAACACCTCTAGAGATGAGAACAGCTTTCGCAACAAATTTAACTTCAGCAAAGTGATATATTTTTGAGTGCACAATAGTCAGGAGTATCAAAGAGGACCTTTTTCTATGCATTAGGGCTTTCTATTTATTTTTTTTTATTTTTTTTATCAATTTAATATTATTTTTCTTCACACAACATCTTCATCACAATTCGCAATGAGAAACATTTCTTAATAGAACAAATGTTTTCAACTGGTAGACATATGACAAAATAATAATAATAATAATAATAATAATAATATGTTACTAAAGTATATATTCATATTATATCTATTTCACATTTTTAATTTAATATTATAATTATTAACTATTTTATATTATTATTACTGGGTGGTCCATGTACAGGTACAGTACTGTATATATAGCATTTAAAGAAAATAATAATAATAATTATATATTTTTTATCTTCATTCCTAAATTTTTTTGACTATTAAAATGATTAAGTATTAAAAAAAAGAATTAATTTGTGATGTTCTATTTTGTTGTCACTTAGCACATTAACTGAGAATCACTTTATAATAGCTGAAACAATTAAAATCATAAATCGCAAACAATCACATCCAAAATACAATTTTTGTTTATATTATATATGTATGTGTGCGGTGTATATTTATTATGTATATATAAATACACACATGCATGTATATATTTCAGAAAAAAATGTTATGTATTATTTATAATATACATTTTATGAATATATATATATATATATATATATATATATATATATATATAGACATGTAAATATTATCAAAATATATTATGTCTGTGTATTTATATATACATAAACATAGAACACATAGAACACACATATATTATGCAAACAAAATCTTTTATTTTGGATGCGATTAATTGTTTAACAGCACTAATATCAAATAAAATTAATAATAACATTCAAATAAAAAAATGGATATAATACCCTCTATATGGAGTCTAAAACTGGGGTTGTTGTGACACCAACAGTTCAAATATGCACAAAACAAACACACACACACACAACGTGTGGACAAGCGTCTGTTTTTGACCAGCAGTATCAAATCTGGGGAAGGGAAGGGGGGTTAGACAGACGCCACTCTTCCTCCCCAGTGGACCGCATTAACATGGCACAGAAAAACACTGACATCATGAAGCAAGAGAGAGGGAGAAGTGGAGAAGACGACCGTCCATCCAGCCAGCATCCCTCTCTCCTCTTCATTTCTCCATCTTTTCTGAAAGAGCATGGCGTGGGGTCAACTCTTCTGTCCTCTTCCTGTCACATCTGTGTAAATGAGGCCAGCGGTATGTGTGTTTTTTCTCTGTAGTTAACACCAACGGTGTTGCACAGCCCTGAGAGAAACAGATGCGGTGTTGGCTTTTTTCTGCTTTCGTGGGGGCCATGACCAGATGTTGCGCCCCTCCGCACTCTTTCTGCACTTCGCCTTGAGCCCGCCATATTGCGGCCCCCTCACACTGACAGCACTTATTACACACAGCCTGCTGCCATAGCACTCACAGAGGACTGTGTTTTTTATGCTATGTTGCCATAACACATAACAGACAAGCAAACTAATTGCAATCACATATAAAGCAGATAAATAGAGCCATCAACAGGGTTTAGGCTGTGTTTAGCCAATAGCTGTCGCTGCAAGTGTTAATGGTGTCATTAGGCAGGCGGGATGTGATGGGGGATGTATGCAGTCGCTAGCGCTGGTGCATTAAAACCTTAAGGTTTAAGAGCTTTGGCTGGGGCTGGTCAGGCCACACACATGTTGGACATGCTGCATCTGCACAACCCCCAGAGTATTAGATCATAAAACATACAAAAGTCTCACACCACATTGTAAATCTGGGAACCTTATTTCAAAATGGGAAATAAAAGTTTTGAGATTTTGAAAGATTTAAACTGAAATATTTCATGATGTTGAATACATATTTATGAAATATTCGGACTACTTCTGCACTTAAGTGTTGTTGTTATTAAGCAGAACACTAGAAAATATTGAAATGTATAGTATTTTCTTCCGATTAAACTTTTTATTTAAATGGTTATGCTGATAATAGCATTTGTAATTTAAAATAAGCATATTAATTAGCAAACAAGAACCATTTTTAATAGTGTTCTTAGACTTTTGGATCCCTCTGTAAATGTGTGGATGGATAGTTTTATCATAAGAACTCTATTAAAACGGTTTGTTAAAATAAAGATGAAATAAAATAACATAAATATTAGACATAAAAAATGAAAAACAACTAATAAAATGACAAAATCACATAAAATTGCTAAAACAAACTCAATGAGTTTAAGATAAATGATTAATAAGAAAAAAAAAACGAATTCAAAATATTACAATATTATATAAATAATACTAAATTATAAATAAATAAAATAAATAAAGTGTTTTCTAACAAATCGGGCAATCATGCATAATATTTTGGATGACAAAAGGTGGGGGGGGGGGGGTACAAATGTGATCAGATCCATGATGGGTGAGCACAGCTGACAATGGGGTAAGAAATTATTTATGACTTAAACCAGCAACAATTCTACTGCATAAACACTCACCTGTGAGAGCCATTCTTCATCTTCCTGGCCACTGTGATCGGACGCCAGACTGTCATAAGACTCATGTCGGGTAATGGGGCCAGGGCTGCCAGGAGGAGCCACTGCAAAGACAGAGAAAAGAATAAATAGTTGTGTACCAAAATATATATTTTAGATCTATCTATCCGTAATATTTATTTATTCATATAGATATAAATTAATATTAAAATAATTTCAAGAATAATATAATATAATATAATATAATATAATATAATATAATATAATATAATATAATATAATATAATATAATATAATATAATATAATATAATATAATATAGGTCACCTTTCTAACAATACAGAGTAAACAGCAAATTATGTTGACTCTGTAAGAAGTGCACTTTGCATAAAAGCATCAATAAAACACCCACTTAGTAATTGACATTTTTGGGCTGTGGAAGGCCAGCAAAAATGTTCACATTATGTTTTGGTATGTGAGCAACAGCAGAACAGATAAAAGAGTGCAGAGCTGTCAGCGGCAGAGACAGAGACAGCACGGGCAGTGACAGATGGAGCACTTGGAGGCTTCGCTAAGCAGGCGCCAAGTATTCAGACTAATGTGCACAATCAGTAGTTTCCCTCCCCACCTCCAGGCAAACACATGCCTTTGTTACAAACGTACATAATACGGCAGTGAATAATAAAGATGTCAAGTCCTCATCTGGAGGCCACAAGGAGCCCGTCGCTCTCGTTGCCTCTTCTTCTCTCGATCTGTGTCTCGCAGACATAAGTGCTCACACACCAGGTGTTCAGACACACTTGATGAGGTGTTCCTGCCAGGTTCATGGTGCAGTCACTACTGTGTGAGTAACAAATACACCAACAGCTCCACTCGAAGGAGAAACCTGCTCGCTATCCATCCCACTCAATCACAGTAGCACTAACCACTGCCAGCACAGCGTCTGCTATCCCAGCAAGCTGCATTATGCGGACATAAATCGTAGAGTGACTTACTGACCTCTGATGGGTCCGAACAGAGCAAGACCATGTTACCTCTTAAACACAATCGAGCTCTGGCCTTTCTCCTCCCCTCCTTCCAAAGCCCAGGGGGACAATAAGTGTTGACTAATAAATAATTGAAGCGTAAGAACAGTAGCTGGCTCTGTAGATCAGGTTACAGTGGGTTCATAATGGCCGGGCTTAAGAGGTCGAGGGCTCCTGGACTGTTAAGAGCAGTTTATCTGTTGTGAGTTACCGAGTGTGAGCAACAGAATAAGGACAGGAAACAGACCCTGACCGCATAAGCCCGCAGAATCACAGTCACAGCCTGGTTACAAATTTGCTTTGGCCACCAGCACACAAGCCATGTACAAACGAGCTTTCAGTTAAATAATGTTTGTTCAGGTGCATAACGGTGTATGCATTGACACCTGGAAACAAAAGCCAGACTGGGTTTTGTTAATGTTGTTGCTTTCAGTGTAGATATTTCCCCTCATACTACCTTGGAAAATATGAGGACTTCTCATTTTAAATGACTTGATTTAAAACACAAACAAATAAATATGCATACTAATACTAATGTTACTAAAAACAGAAAAAACTGTGTTTATATGTATTTTTTCCATCATTGTAAAAAAAAAAGCGAGAAAAAAACGTGAATATGTATTATTTAGTAATGTATACATATACATTTATATTCATTCATTCATTCATAATTATTTTTACTTCAATGCATAAAGTCTAAGGCCACTTTTAATGCACATAAACAGGATCAACAAGAGTGTGTGAAGAATTGTGTTTTTTCCCCCATATTAACCAGAAATAAATATAAATAAATAAAGCCAATTAATGAATTAATCCATTTTAATAAAATTTCTTCTGAAACCAAATCTGTATATTAATATTTTTATTTATTTATATATTTTTGTAGTCATATATATATATATATATATATATATATATATATATATATATATATATATATATATATATATATATATATATATATATATATATAGTACTAAATTTGTAAATAAAATGAATATTTAAATGCATTTTTTTATTGGTTAGTCCATGGTAAAAATAATACTGTATAAGGCCACTTTTTTATACATTAAACTGTTAAACATTTAAATAAGTTGCAAGAAGAATTGTGGACTCAGGTTTGGCTTATAAACCCTTGCATCAGATGTTTCTGCTATTACTACTGTAATTTTTTCCTACTCTGTCACTTTAAAAAAAAAGAAAACAGACAAAATTTATTAAATTATCTATTTAGTATACTCGGAAGATAGTTATATAAAATCCCAGAGGCATTTAAGTGTATTCGACTGCGTTCCAAAAATACAATGAAAGATTATGCTAAATAAAAGCAGCGTGTAAGTTGTAAGGGTCATGGGCTGCACCTTCCTGCAGATATGAACGAAACCTTCACACCTTTCCTTAAGAAATCTGGGCTCATTCATTAGAGAGCTCTCAGACACACAGCCGCCACTCTCTCTGCTCTACGACAGCTAATGTCGCAAGCTGAGGATTCCCTGAGCGCGTTCAGTTGGACCCGAAGGAGCTTCGCTGGGCCAGCGTGTCCTTGTTATCTGCCCATCATCTGGGTATCATCAGCAGTGGCTGGGTAATGCTCCCCTTCCCGAGTGCTGCCAAAGGCTGGGCAGATGGACAGGTGGAGATAGTGACCAAGAAGTGGCGCCACGGTTGCTTTTATCACCAGTCGTGCAGGCTCCAGCTCCTCTGACCCTACCGTCCACATGCTGCATTTTTAATCAGCCAGGTCATCCAATCTAGAAGCAAGACCAGAGCTGTCAATCACAGAGCCCTGCTCGCTGCAAGTCCTCATAGTTTGAGGGTAAAGGCACGCAATCCGCCCCTTTCTGAGCCTGGGAACGGTCCGCTTCTGATGCCCCTCTGCTATCTCCAGCTCTCTTCCGCCATCTTTCTTAGTATTCTCCCCTTTCAAAGTGGCCTTTTACACAGTAATTACAAAGAAAATGACAGCCTGATAACATTAACGCCTAGCTAAGGCTTCTTTATGCTTGATACCTAAAGAAAGTGTATCACATCCTGCCTACAAGTGCACTGCGGAGAAGACCTCAGTGATCCAACATTTGGAAATAAAAGGTTTCTTGATTTTATCAATGTTAATGAAGACAGGAAGAAAAAAACGCATCATTCTGATAATTATTTCTAGAAAAAAAATTATGAATGTATGTATGTATGTATGTATGTATGTATGTATGTATGTATGTATATATGTATATGTGTATATATATATATATATATATATATATATATATATATATATATATATACATACACACACATACATACACACACACACACACACACACACACAGTGTAACACTAAAAAACATCAGTGGTTGCTATAATCAGATGTGTAAATGTTAATAAAAAGAGACTATGGTATTTAAAATAACTCTAAAAATAGTTTAAAATAGTGTTTAAATAAACCAAACATAGTCAATAATGTCCTGTTAAAACATGTTTAAATTCATATACAAAATATATGCACAGAGTAGCATTATAACAGAACTTTACAAAACAGCGCTGCTTTTCCCCCTACATACACGACCGGAAGGAGTGGAAGCAGTCGACTGTTGCATAATAAAAAGCTCTGTTCCTTCCGAGCCGAGTGTCACGCCGGTTCAGAAGCCTCATTTCACTTCGGCGTCTTTCAGCTTCACCCCGCTTCTTTCTACTACATTAATAAATCAATAGCTCAAACATGAACATGATTTCTGCCCGAGTCCCTCGGATTGCATCGGCTGTGGGGATAAAGACGCCAACTCCCATGATTCCACACTCACTCACAGCATCATCAAACTACGCCTTTGTTTCTTTGTTTGTTTTGAATATGCGCCCTCTAGCAGCGAAAAATTTATACTGTACCTTTACAAAGAATATTCATATATTTAAAAAATTTACTTTTTAAAAAACATAATCCTTTGGCGGCAAAAAAGAAAAAGAATACCGCAAAACCATAATCGACGCACACTGGATACGTCAGTGGTTGCTGCTCATGGTGTAACACAATGCAGTAAGCAATCAAAGGTGGCACGTCGTGGGCTGCCCAGCACATTGAGGGCTGTGGGCGCAAGGCGAACACAGCCACATTCATATGCACATACTCTTCTGAGTATCAGGTTGGTGAAGTTCAGCTGTAACAGAAGCACACGGTGCTTATTTTAATTAGACATTAAGGTTAATGCACTGAACAAGCTCATTATGCCTTTCTTTGCCCCCTGGTGGACCGCATCCATGGCGAGCCGTTGCCATGACCATTCACGCACGGCTATTTCATCACTCTGACACATGCATGGTGATTAGACCGACTTCCAGAGAATATTCTACCCGTTAGGCCTAGAGCACTTGGGCTTTAGTGGCAGAGAAGAAATGTGAAGCCTGGCCTGAAGGACCCAGACAGCAAATTACTCATTAATGTTTATGATTATCCAGCTAACGCAACAATGCTCACTTATTCAAGATATATTAGATGTGTGGTCATCCGTGAGCCTTCTGCCCTCGAGTTGCATTCTCTTGCCTTTCATACGTCAACCCAAAGTGCTCGCGCTCTCTCTGCACTTGTTATTGAATTACATGAGTTTAAAACCACACTAATTGGTTTAATCTGAACACTGGGTTAATTTGGCGCTATGATGAGTCTCAGGGCACGGATGAACTAGAGAGTGACAAAGCCCTGTTTCACAACAGCACTCAAGAATGAAAAGCGCTTCACCAACTGCTACGTCAAACTGAAGGGGTTTATCTCTGCGACTGTTTAAGAACACGCAGACAAGAAATACTGAGTCTACTGTTTATTTTTTTTTGTGTACTGGTGCACAAATAAGGGTTAAAAACAAACATCTCCAGTGAGACGGACATACTTACACCCAGCCAGGAGGTATTGATAGTACTGCACGAAGTCTGAGGCCAGCACCAAGGGGTGGTTGCTGTTGAAAGGTGGTTGTAGCTCATTCCACTGTGGTGTCCTACTCAAAACAAACATAGAAATCAATTTAGGAAGCGCATATCAAAGGGCCAGATGTATATAACAGTCTCCAGCTGAGCTATAATGGACTCAAAACTCTCCACAGCCCGACGGACCTTCCATTTCTCCCGTCTCATGTGGGCTGCACAAGCTATTCAGCTCAGTACATACAATCATTTAGCATGTACAATCAGATCAGAAAGCTATTCGGAGAGCAACCCCTGCCTGTTTCCATTTTCTTAGCTCGGTCACAAGATTTATTGCATTATGACTGAGCTCAGCGTCTGGGTCGGTGACAAGCCGTGACGTTAATCATTTGCTTGCCCTCATTAAGGCGCCATATAAGTTGTTTTATGTAAATGATCTGACTGCAGTGGGTCGTGTCAGGTGCTTCTTTTGGACTGAAGGTGAAGTGTAAAAGCAGGTAAATAGGTGTGGTGCTGAGAGCCCCGGGGCAACACCTGGCAAGATTCCAACAGGCTCTTGGACAGGTGTTCAGCTCCAGAGGCGTGTCGTCGCCTATCTTTTGCGCCGTGCTGATTGGACGAGGTTCCAGCACATGCTCCACCAGATTTCCGTAGCAACTCAGGATGTACAGTGATTCAACGACAGCCTGCCGAGACTGATCTAACAGGGAAGAAAAGTCAAGAACAAGTTTTAAAGATTTTGGTTTCGAACATGACCTCAGAATATTTTTTGTGGATTTTGCAGTTCCATCTGGTACCACTTAAAAGATCAAAGAAATAAACAAAATATATGCCAGAGCTTTTAACAAATAATAAATAAATAGAATATAATAACATATTAATTAAAGTATAATACATACTATACACAGTCACGCACATATACACACACACATATATATATATATATATATATATAAAATAAATCAATTTCCATCAATATTCAAACCACTTATTTTATTTAAAGCTTAAAAATTATGTACTGGAAGTTGAAAGCCATGTCAGACCTTTCTCTCTCTTCATGGTGGGGTTGGTGATGAACCAAGAGCGGGAGGAGGCGAAGACTGCAGCCACGCAGAACTCCCCACCAATGGACTTACTGGGAGAGATCTGGGGAGGCGGCTTCGATTTGCTACAAAATAAATTTAATAAAATTAAGAGTCACAAATGAGAATAAGAATATAGAGAAGAGAGTGAGAAAGAAAGAAAGAAAGAAAGAAAGAAAGAAAGAAAGAAAGAAAGAAAGAAAGAAAGAAAGAAAAAGTCAGTCTGTTTTGGGTGATTGGCATCAGGAGAAAAACAGGAAAATTAAAGTCACATTAGAGACAAGAAAAGAGACACAGTTGGGATGTTAAGAATCAAGACAATATGTCCTGCATATGAAAGAAATATCAAGAGTTTCAGACAAAAATTATACATCCACTAACAAAATACTGGGCTTGTAAACAATAAACATAATACAATCACACATTCATCCTTCATGCAAGTAAAAAAACTAACAAAAAAAAAACTTTATTTTGCTTTTTATCTTACTGCCATTTTCTTTGTGTTTTAAGATGTTTAAGTGTTATCTGAAAGACAGTTTATAATATGTTAATGTATAAATATGTTAACAAGAAAATGTCTTTAAAATATGCAGTCAAACACATATTAAAAATGTTTTGGAGAGGAATTTAATTTCACTTCGCTTGTATTGGATAACATAACCACTTTAACTTTTATTTAGCAAGCACAATCTTTCCGCAGTTGTCAAAACCAGAAAACCACTAACTGATCTTTTATATTTCTGTTCAGTGAATATAATGACGTTGTTAAAGCTCAACACATACATGTACACTCCAAGAGTCTGTACAGATACCACATAATGGCTGTCATTTGCTTAGAAAACGGCTTCAAATGGAAGCTTTTAAGCTGCTTTGGAAGGCCTCACTTTAGTCTTGGCATTTGAGAAAAATTATTAGGGCCTATTGAATTATTCTTTACGTCAGTATGTTTTTGAAAAAGCCAAGGAGAAAAAGGCTCATGAGCTGAGAGATAAGGAGTCGCAGAAACCATGTGGTGTTACCGTCCGACTCCCGCACTGTAAACCTGCCCTCCGTATCTCAAACATACAAGAGACTCCCAAAACACTGAATACTGGCTGTTTCACACAGAACAACACTTCAGATACCATCAGCCATGCAGACATACACACTCAAATACACACAAATGGATGTGAATGGGAGACAGCCAAATAAATGATTAGAAGTTCCAATTTAACACATCAAAAAAATACAAAATAAAATAATAATAATTAAGCATACTCCCTAACCTGTATGTAATTCTACAATATAAAAAATAACATCAGAACAATTCAGTGAATCCTCAGCTGTAAGTATATAAGCAATGCATCTCAAACCACACTTATACCACAAAATGTTCTATTCTCACAGAACACATTTGTGCATCCAAAAACCGTTATATGAAGAGAAAAAGAATGGATGAAGTACTCGACATGGTATCCTAAATACAAAGTCCTCAATGCACAAAATTATAAGTCTTAAATAAATGAAAAAAAACTGTGAGAAAATAAACATAATAATTTCTGAAGCAATCTTTTGTTGCATCTTTTCAGTATTTTCTTCTCCTAAAATGTATTAAAAATGTATTAAATTGTAAACAAATATTTAAAATGTTTAATATTTGGTTTACATACTTTTGAGCCCTATAACTCTTATATTTCTATTGTACTAAAGCAAAATAAAATGATTAATATTTTATCTGGAAACAATATGAATAATGTGCATTATCCTGAAGAACATCTTAAATTTTATGAAATTTTGTTGTACAATACTATTTAAAGTTAATATTTAATCCCAGAAATGTTCCATTGGCCGCAGACACTGACTTTTAGTTTTGCAAACCCCTGATATATGATTAATTGCTACAAATTTGATTAATTCGTCAGTATATCATGTAATTCATTCAATACAAATATGGAATCGATTGAAAGCCCTAGTCATTACGCACTAAAAGGGAAGATAACTGCAAAACAAAACTGCCGATTGTAATGAAATTGTTGAAGACCGTGGAGTCTGGACTGAGAGTTAATGTGGATGAATTGTCCAGCGTTTGAACCGGGACTCTTCCAGCCTTGCATTACACTAATAGGTGTTGAGTGACCTGTTGCTGAGCTGCACTCTCACTCTGTCACGTCCCTTAAAACTGTCATCAAGTCGTAAATTACTCTCAGGATGAGGAGTGATGTTGACATCTTTGTTTAGCCGACACTAGGCGAGGTTTGGTGGTTGGGAAGGACTAAAGACAAAAAAGAGAGAACTACAGAAAAGCAGGGGGAGAGATTTGCACGTGTTTATTGGTGTTGGACGGAGGTGAAGCGAATAACTAAACATCTATGCTGATGGGGAGATATGAGCGGTTTGTCAGTATATCGCCTTGGCTTGAGCAGCTGTGAACGTCTTGCTGTCTGGAGTGTAAAACAGGGGACACAGCACTAAACAAACACACTCAGCCGCCATGGGATTTGAAGAGCAGAGCACAGTGAGGTGCACGCTTTCCTTTTTCTCCCTCTAAAAAAACCAGGAATCCCAAGTGGGATAACGAGGAGAGAAGACAGCAGACATTTTGATAACCTCAAATCTTTAGAAATGCCCGCTTCCTTTGCCCTGGCCATCGCTGACCGTAGAGAAAAACACTGAGCGTAGCTCAAAGGAGCAGTCAAATCCTTCCCGCCCCACCGCAGAGATCAAGGCAGCGAGGGAAGTAAACGCACTTAACAGTTTTCCAGGCTGGGATGCAGGTGAAGAGCTGGCTTTTTTACGTTTGGAGGAGCTGATGCACTCTCTTGAAGGAAAACTGTAAAGGATGGGCGCACAGATGTTCTTAATAACAAAACCAAACCAACCTCAGTGCGACTAAACATTTATTCCTCTGAAATCACAGGCTGACACTGTCCGCCGCAAATCGGAAAGGAAATTGTATCCGTTGCTAAGTGCTTCGCCGAATAAATCTGGAAATATTCTTTCAAAGGTATATAATGTCATGCCAGTAATGATGATGAGTTCAAAAACACTGCAAGGAGTCAGTCCGAGTTAAAAAGCTGCATTACTTTGAGCGCTCATCTGCTAGTGGCAGGACTGAAGCTGGCCAACTATAGTAAGAGCTCTTTGAAGAGGCTTTGGTCAGCAGATGATTTGGTCAACAAGTTCTTACTTGAGTGTACTTACTTCTTACTTGCACTGCATCTGAATTTCCTTGAAGCGACCGCTGGAGTTTGTCTGTATTTGAAATCACGCTTTTCCTCTGGGTCTCACTTAAAGTGGCTAGTATGACTCAAGCTGCAGTGATTCAGCCGGCCATTTGAGCGAACTGATTATTCTAAATAAATATTGGCATGGGGAGAGGCTTACATAAAAATGTATCCGAAAATCAATAAATTATGAAACATAAACATATTTAGTGAGATGGAGGAGAAGGGAAGACAGACGTTACTAAACAGAAGCCAATTCCGTCTTCCCCCTATTGGCATTTTCCTTCTGCTTCTGGAGTGTTTTTCCTCTCTCTCTCGAACTAATTCACTGAAAAGACTCCTTGCATGTCATTTCCACTTTTAATTTAACATATGAGGACTCTTGACGTGAGCTAATAGCTTTTCCTCAAGGGCATAATTCAATCTGTGATGTCCACCATCAAAGCCCAGCCACATTACAGTCCCGGCCACAGATGAGGCGCCATCGGGGGGAAGGCGGCCCCCCATTTGTTTTCAAACAAATGCAATGCCGGGCTTTAAACAACATAAAGAAGCACGGATCTCATTTGGACTTATCAGGGGTATTGCCGTGACAAGCTGACCATATGGTTGGTGTACGTCAGCCAGCGGGGCCGGTGTTACAGCACTCATGAAAGGGTCCTGCAGGACGCAGACATTTTCTTTCAACGTCACATTTATTATCTCACAGCAGCTTTTCCTCGGACACGGCTCGGGCACACGGCCACGGTCCACACACGCTGTGGGTAGCCATTTGGGAGGCCGGCATCAACGCTAAGAGAGAAACAGAAACTTTTCCCCTCCATTTTCCAGCGTTCCAGCTCATTGGGATATCGTTGAGGAAGGTGCCTGATTCGGCATGATTTCCCTTTCTTTAAGACAGATGCCAGAAATATGCGTTCCCCAGGTGTGAGCGCAGCTGTCTGGTAATAATGAGCTGCCAGGTTTCGAGGTTTGTGATGGTTGAACTTTTTTCGTTCTGATTGGATGACACTTTCAAAATTAAAAGAAGGAAAAAAGTTTCACAGTTTCATAAGCTACATCAATCAAAACCTTTCCTGAACTACACGGGATCTCGCTGTTATCTTGAACACAGAGCATGCAAAAACATTCTGCTTTTATTTTTATACGTCTAATGACTGACTAAAAGTTAATTGTCTCAAGTTGAATATTTTTTCTTTTCTTTTTTTTGACGATTCAGATTCTTGTGGGAAAAAAGGAAGCTGAAACTGCATATTTTTTGTAGCATTACTTTTTAATCTTTTTTCTGAATCTACTATTGGTTTAATTAAGTGCCACTATTAAGGATTTTGAAAATGACCTTTCATGCAGTGTGTATAGCTCTAAGATTGATGAATGAAAACATCCAAGTTTAAAATCTGAACGTGCACCATGTATAAAGCTCTCTCTCCAGAAAAAAAAGTAGACTCTGAATAATTAAATCGAGTCGTTTTTAAAACGAATCCCAAGGCATTTCATGTTCATAAATGCTGTTTATCAGGCATTACATTCATGATGAAATGAAATCGACCAATCACCACAGATTAGAAACAAAGGAGGGGTTGGGAAAAATTAATCGTAGAGCGAATAAGGTAAAAAAAATGCACATTATTAGACAATGAAAGTGTTTTTTGACCTTGCATACATGTCAACCTTTTGTTGGGGACTCCCAAAACCAAAATATGAACCTTTCATAATCCATAATAGGGGCACTTTAAATATTATTTACTTTATGTCTCCTGAGCTGTTTATAGTAAAATCTCATGTTCCGCCATTTGTATTTGAGCTGCAATTTTCCATCTTGTTCCTGCGTGGGAGTGTTTTGTTTTGGAACACTTGATGATTGCCTTAATACTTCCATGTGATATTAAACACACTGTTCACTTCTCTAAAAGGAAAAACTAATTCACTTTTAATACAACATCTAAATCAATCATATTATTCTGATGAAAAGCGGAGCTCCAGTTGTGTCCCACATTAATGTGCCTAGCCCAGTCTAGAGGAAGCTATGGGGAATATTAAGATTTATCATGTTAATGATAAGGCTTTGAAACACATACGTCCTCTGAGATCATAGTACAGCGGCTCAGGAAAAAGATCTAATTAAAACGTATGCGAGGAGACCCAACAAACAAAAGCAGAGGAAAACCCAAGCCAGAGGAAGGAT
>NW_020524060.1:0-55212 GCF_003368295.1 Carassius auratus | reverse complement strand
ATTTGGCTGTTTGTGTTTTAATGTTCTGTCCCTGTGTGCCCTGGTCCAGTGGAAGTTGTGAGACTTTAATAAAGTGAAGGAATATAATTCACACTCTTTGTTGCAATTTCTTTGTGTCAGACATTCATTTGCGTGGATTGCTACAGCTCTTCTTTTTTTCAGGGCTGCTTTATGCCACTGTTCATTATACTAAGAATCCACACATTAGGAAAGAATTGTTTAATATCCTCAGAGTCGCCCTTAAACACTATGTGTATAAACAGCCTTGACAATAAAGACAAATAAGAGCTGAACTTAAAGCATTTTCTGAGAAAAGTTTCAGCCATTGTTTCTCCAACATAGGTGGGTATACAGAGAAATACAATTTAATTCCTTCAGTTTCATCGTGCAATCTACACCAAAAACAGTCTGGAAATTGTCTTGACGATTTGACAATATTTTACTATAGATTTTACTATATAGATACTACAGATAGATGGACGGATAAATAGATAGACCACATATAATCTGCGTTTGTCTTTTTCAAATGTCTTGTTTGCTGACAGCCTGTATCCCTTCTCAGGGCGTTGATGATTGTGTGAAGATTTGTTGAAGGGCAGAGATCCAGGAATGCTATGCTGCTGCCAACAAGTCATTCTCGTTTCTCAGTGCACTGAACTGAAAATGCTGCGTCCTTAAATTCTCTGCAGCAGTGCAAAATACAAGTGGTGTTGATGTACAGGCCTAAATCTCTGCATTTCCTGCTTGGAAAGTTGGAAGCTTTTATTTTCTTTATATTTTTTATTTATTTATATTTTTGACTTTTTCAGTAACTTTATCAGTAAGTGAAGTTTTCTTCTTTTGATCTACTAGGAAGTGTCAAAGAGGCCTGCTAAGGTGAGACTGGGCTGGTCAGTCAGCCAGTAGAAGCTTGTATATGTGCTTGAAGGTGTATTTGGCTTTTGAAGTTGAGTGTAGGAGGGTTAACTCCAACCAGGACACTGATTGATATTGTAGCATAGAACAGGAACTGAATGGAGGACATTATCTGGAGTCTTGTAGTTAAAGTGTTGATCTTCTGATCCCATCTGCCCCACCAATCATGTTTTCGAACTGTAATCTAGAGGTCAAGATAGTAGATGGGTATCTTTGCAGTCGATGCTGAGTGTCTAATGGTCTCTTGACTGGATAAATTGGGTATGTGTGCGGTTTTTTTGAGAGAGAGAGAGAGACAAAGAAATAGGGAAGAGAGATTGGAGAATGCAGTGTGAAAGAAATTAATTACATAATTGTTGTCTGTGATTATCTGGACCTCCAGAGCAGGTTTGTTTTTCTGTTGTTCATTTGTTTATTTCAATCCAAAACAAAGGCACTGACAGTCTTTAAATTTCCTTGTAATAAAAAACTATAGAAAGAAAGGTTTGGAAAATGGAGAAGAGAAAACAAAAAGAGCCAACACTGTCCACTTTTCTCTCACTTATTTCTCTTTTTCTCTATAAAATTGCTTTTCCAAGCAAGGTTAGGTCAGAGGACTATTGAGGTCTTTGCCACAAGCTTTACAATGCAGTCTATAAATGGTTATTGAGGTTAATATTTAATAATATACTAATATAAAAACTATTATGGGAAAAAAATATTAAGTTTTAAGCAAATCAAGTGCAGAAGAGCAGTTTAATGCAGAAAAGTGTGTATCCGTTTGCTTGAATAGGCTGTGCTGTCTTAGAGAAGAGGAACGTTAGAGTAGTATCAAGCACTTCAGACATGCCCCACTTTGAACCTCTGCTCTTCATAACCACGCAATCACTGGAGTGAGCACTTAAACTCATCTTACAGGCTGCCTAGAGGTCAGACAACACTTGCAGCTCTGTATTCAGTGCCCACTGAAGAAGGGTTTGCTGTCCTGCAAACAACACAAGGAGGTCATCATGAACACTGAGGCCTGTTTCAATACTTTTTCATCTCGATGTCCATTTTAACAGTTAAGTTCATAATTCATGTGAGAGGTGCGTGCTGTGAGTTTCGGCAGAGCTCCCCACACATCTGTTGGGCCTGAAGTTCCTCATGCAGTCACTGACAAGCAACACTTTCTATGCATTATAATAATAGCAGTTTAGTTACAAATTAGGCTTTGGGTTCTGTTCTGTATGAATCAATTACCATTTGGATGTTAAAGTTATCCCCCCTTCTCACGAATGCATTTCCACAGTCATGTTTGAAATAATTCTCAGTGCCACACTCTTGATTGCCATTTCATAATTCATGGCTGTTATTAAATTAAATGCCTAACATAGTAACCCCTTAATCACTTTACTTTCTGTTTCAGAGATGCAGCTATAATCCTGTCAGCATGAAAACACAATACAAGCCTGCAGTACACGTAGAGCTGGACACTACCATGGTACATATAAGCCACTCTATAAGTTATTTTCTAGGATCTTTGATAGTTTCATCTCTGAGACTATGAGTAATCCTATTTATTACATTTTTGTTTATTCAAGTATGATATACAGTTGAACTGAGGAGGATTCCCTGTAGGGATCAGACCTGCAATCTTCTGTTTACCAGCCCTGAGCTTTAACCATTAGTTTTTTCCAGATCTGTCTCTGTGCTCCCTCTAAAACCGGCTGCATGTATTCAGTGCACAAGTGAACTGCCATCTTGTTAGTTTTTTTGCTGCTGCAAATGTAAATATATATTTGCAGCAGCAGCAGTGGTTCTCAATTACAGTCCTCATGACTCCCCCGCTTTGTATTTATCTGCAAAGCTATCTCATGGCCAATTCATACATATTTTACGACGTGGCTAAATTTATATGATTTCAGTGATGGTTAAGTTTAGGGGCTAATTTACCACCTCGTAAAACATGTAAGATTTTTCACAAATCATAAGAATTTGTACGAGTAAGGTCATAAGTGGACATCACAGGATATCTGGCCATGATTCCAGCTTGAAGGGAGTGTATATGTTCAATTCAAAATGCCGTTAAAGTGTGCGAGATGTGAATTTCAAATTGTATTTATTTACAGAAGTATGGGTTGCACTTTATTTTACAGTACGTGTACTTACATGTACTTATAGTGTACTTACAGTGTATTTATCTAAGAAAGTTCTGGTAATACAAGGTATCTACATGGGGTAGGGTTAGGTTTAGGGGTAGGTTCAGGGTTAGTACCTAGTTATTACATAGTTATTGTAATTACTATAATAAGTACATAGTATGTACATGGGGAACAGGACTGTAAAATAAAGTGCTACCGAAGTATGTTATGTCACACTTCACACTTCTCTAGTAAGTTTCGTCTGTGTGTGAAGAAGCTGCAGCTGTGGTGGAAGTGAAATAAACTTCAACAGATTTCCCGTGCTCAGGGAGTAGGGAGCAATGAACACTGTGTAGTGATCTGTCAATCGGAACACAGTTCATGCACGGTGCTCACTTCTAACAACCTGATGATCTGAGTCAGGTGTGTTAAATAAGATAGACATGCAAAAATATGCAGAGCGGTGGTACATGAGGACTGGAATTGAGAACCACTGTCGTACAGGATGGCACGTTTGCCAGATGTTTGTTTTGTGGATTAGTAACCTGTGCAATTCTAGACAGATCAGTGCACTTGATGTCTGAAGTATGTTGTACATGCAGCTGAGTGCTTTTGTTCATGACTGATGAATTTTAGAAGAATAGTTCTCAACGGGTGGGTTGCTTTCAAAAAATGGGAAACAAGGAAAAATAAATATGAAAATGCAATTTATAATATGCCAATTATTTCAAACCAAGAAATCATGCCTCGTTAGGAAGGGAAAATAAATAGGCTTACTTAAGTGTAAAATGAGATTAAAAATAATATATACAAATTTATTACATTCATTTGAATATTTTTTTTCCAAGTGGAATAAAATATGACTCACACTACATGAATTACTGAAATTTCTTGCAAAAGAGGGGCAACCATAAACTTCTCTGAGCAGTCAATTTTTGGCTGCTAAGAACATGAAACCATCAAAATTCAAAAGACATTTAGAAACCAAATTTAGGCAAAACAAAACCAGTTAATAAATACTGATCTAGTACACTAAACAGTCAGAAATCTGCTAGAATCAGCGAAAGACCTCCACAGAAAACCATCCAGCTTCACTTATGATTGAAAAAAACATATATGAATGATTGAAATATTTATTTATATTTGGCAAATTAATGTTTGACAAAGCCACAAACAACTTCCCCTGCCATTTTTCATACTTTATTGATAATGAGTTTTTTTTTTAGATGAGATGATCTTTAATGAAAATATTTTTTTTTCTCTCTGTTGCATTATCTATTTTTAATGGCTGTTTTATCAGAATAATCCTTGATGAATCAACCATCATTGTTAAAGCCTATGTTTGATGAAGCATTAATGAGCTTTTGTCCATCAGTAACCGCTGAATGAATATTTTAGTGGTTGTAAGCTCAAATCAAAATTGTGTATGTTTAACAATTGATTACTGTCTGATACACACTTCTTTCCTGTACAGAATACTTGTTTGGGAGTGATTTATACATTTTACTAGCTTTTAAAACAGATGGAATGTGTAATATCCACTAGGAATTAAGAAATTAATAATAAAGTCTGATATTGTACACACACACTATATATATATATATATATATATATATAAATAGTTTTTTTTTTTTGCACAATTCAATAGCACTCATGCAAAGCTTGTCCAGTCAGATAAGCTTTCAATCTGTCATCTCTCTGCTCAAGAAATGGGTTTTCCTTCAAAAAGAATATGGTGTAATATTTATACTGCTCTAGGCAATGGTTGGATTTAAAATGACCTGCAGAAACCTAGTGAGGGTTGAAATCGTACAAGCACAACTGCACATCAATAACAAACGAATTTGAGAATGTATATATCTGAATCAGTGACACTATAATAACACAAAGTTCATTTGAGACACAGTTTACCATTAATCACTGAACCTCATGCTTATTAACAAGAAACAGGGAAATAAAGAGGGTAATCAGCCAGGCTCCCTCCGGCAGTTTGCTATGGGACGGACTCTACTGTAGGCAAAACTAATTAAAGGAAAAAATGAATTTAGAAAGCCACCAAGCACAGGTATAATCTACTACCTCAACAGACCTGAATTGGTTTTATTCAGTAACCAAGCAAGTGGAGAAAATTAGGTAGCGTGAAAGAATCAGTTTAATCAAATTTGACACCCATGTTTCGTAACAACCCCCTGGAAACAGTTTCTGATATTCAGTCATGTCCTCCATGGTAAATATAACAACACAAATGTGAATGGAAGCAGAAAGGGATGATGAAAACAATTCAGTAAACTGAACACAAAAAACAAAAACAAAGAACCATAACATCAACCAAACGGCTCAGTCCAGAGTTTATGTGAAGTTTATATTGAAGTGTACTTGAAATAAATCCTTAAGTCTTATGCTTGACAGTCTGTCAGTGAGTCACAGATCATTTGAGGTGCGACCTGGTATAAAAATCTGAAATGAAGCACAGAGAGGGACATGAGTCAAATCGACCATATTCAATCAAAATCTCCAAAGTTACATTTATAGTATTTAACCATATAGGAGCAGGGTAACTCATTTAACTGTGAATGAAAAATGGGCTGTTTTAGTCTGCAGAAAACCTCCTTACATTAGTTTCAGCTGAAGAGATCTTATTAAATTGGTGGCTGCATAGCGTGTAAATATGTGTGGGAGTGGGTTATTTATTTAAAATCAGTGTTGCCGGAAGCCTCTGGGGATTTGCAATGATGTAAATATTTGAAGAGGTCTTGGTTATATTGTCTAAAAACTGTGCAGCATTTGGAAGTTTAAAATGCAAAACTTTTTCCTTCTCTTACTAAATATTTAAACACTATATATGCAGCATTTATTTATCACCAGAATGGTGTGTTTGATGAAGTTAGGAACATCGATGCTGTACCAGAGAATACGACAGAGGTGCTTAACGGGATAGTTCACCCAAAAAGTGAAAACTGTGTCATCATTTATTCACCCTTATGTCATTCCAAACCTTTATGACTTTCTCTGTTTTTCTTTCTTCTGCAGAACAAAAAAGGATGAAGACAATGAATGGTGAAAGGAATTTCAAGCTTCAAAAAAGATACCAGAGCACTATTAAAGTATCATGAAAGTAGTCCTTTTGATGCATTGCAAGTCTTATGATACCTGTGTGAGAAACAGACCAAAATGTAAGTCATTATTGGTAAAAAAAAAAAAAAACTTCTTGACATCCATCCTAATTCTTCTTGATACATTCATGGGAGACGTAGCAGTGTCTGATTCATGAACGAAGTCTTTTTTGGAGTCAGATCTTTTCAATTTATTGGTCCACAGAAAGGTCTGAATGTTTGATTCAAAAGCCAGACTGTCTGTTCTTGAGTTTAACTCACTAACTCACCAGTCACAGTGGCTAACAGCTTGCTGGCGTCATATGGAGCTTTTTTGTGCTTTTGCTTCCTATTTTAAAGTTTTAAAAGCCTCCGTCTCCATTCAAGAAGAGCAGTTACCAGCACAGTATTCAGAATTCCTCCTTTAGTGCCCTGTAGAAAAAGCAAGACATGATATTAAGCAGGTAAGTAAAATAAAAACTTGATTGTAATTTTTTGGTGTGAGATTGTTTCCCTCAAGTCTCCTGTTTCAGGTTTACATAACATTTTGTAGATTTGTAAAGTTATGTTATGAATACAGTCCCTTCCTCTTCAATGTTTGTTCTGTCCTCAGGAGCTCTTTCCCATAGTTTACCAAAGCTATTCTTTATTATAATTAGTTTCTGCTCTCTATAGTTCTTTCTCTTGCTGTTTCAGAAGTGCACAGTGAGCTTCCGTTTAATCACAGCTTCCCTGCACTTGCCAAAGGCAGATTACAAAGCCTGTGGAAAAAGCCCCTGGAGACAAAACTTTTGCCTGTTTATGTTTCCATTTTTTCCTTAGCCACTAAGTTATTTTCTTCCAAAGTACCTAAAAGCACATAATCATTCACTTGTTTTCTTTCAAATATATATATATATATATATATTTTTTTTTTTTTTTTTTTTTTAATGAGAGCTGCAGGCTTCTTTGATGGTTTAAGGTCTGTAATACCTGGAGAGAATCATCCATTAGCATTCAAAGCTAAAATAAGTGGCTTAAAGTGGAAACTTGCTTCTTTTTTCCCCATTAATTGTGTTTATACAGTATATCAGGTCGATCTTTAATGGATTGTAGATTTGCTTGCTAGTTATATCACATTATAGGATTTTGGATAATTAATGTCAATAAACCAGTAACTAGGTTCCTCTGGAGCACACTTGGCTTCACTTGGTCAGTCTCTGTATACGCTGTTGCACTTGAGTCTATAATCCAATAATTGCAATTTATATGTTTTTGTGGATCAACAGAAATAGAAGCTATCTGTATATGCAAAGACTTCTCTGTCTTCTAATGCAGGTGTATCAAAGTTCAGCATTGCAGTATAAATGACAAACTTCTAATCTGCCCCCCTTTAGGTAATAAATACTCATAATAAATACTAATAGTCATAATAGTCATAATAGTCTGAATGAAAATACTTGGCCTGAACTGTCGAGAACCCTCACAGAGCTAGATAACTTTTTATTTTTTTATTTAATTCTTTAGCAGGCCTTTTTTTTATTATCCACAGCCAGTGCTAGTGCATAAAATAGACTACTATATGGTGGTTTATCATTAATTTAGAAATAAAATATTGTTTTTTTTCTTTCTTGTGCAGTTGTTAGGGGTACAGTAAGCTTAGGGTTTGGTGATACAAAATATCCACATTAATGTTTAATATAATTAAACAACTATATTTATTATAAAAATAAATGTATTATAGTGTGGTTGAATCGACTTCTGTGTATCGTGTTATTCAACCAAATATTGCTGAGGCTTTAACAGAATCTGATTTACTCATTAATTTTCTTTTTTTTTTTCTATTTTTATTATTTTGATGTGTTTGTAAGCCAAACCACAAAAGTGAAATATGATTTTATCTAAAATGTGTTGATGAGAGAGTTAACTGCTCAAAGAAATATATGGCTGTATGGCTTTGATGAATTGCCAGTGTTTGGCTGAGTGAGTTTGGCTCTATTAAAGGCATACAGTATATTTCCTTCCACTTACTGAGGCTGTGATAAATGAATATTTTTATTTTACCATTTCAAAGGCTTTAGTCTGGAGAATTTATTGCTTTTATTGACCTGAAGAACTGGATACAGCTTAAGGGCATCTTCAGGGGAAGTCTTCAAACAGCATGTTAGTGCCTTCAGTGAACTGAGAAAGCCAGACAGTCGCCATCACCCAGGAGACACTTCCAAGTTCTCCATAAGAATAAGACCTCCATCATTTTTATAAACAGCTGAACCCTTACAGAGTTACAGAGATACCTTCCAAGCTCACAGTTCTCTCCAGAGTCCTCTATAATCAAACGCTTGGCCCCCAATTAGCAGCTTCAGCTGGAGGATTCATATGACAGATCAAATGTTAGGCAGGGCATTCTGAAGTGCGATAGAAATGGGACCCAGCTGCTGAAAAAGTCTGTGTCCCTGAGCATTTCTGAAAAGATAAGTAAGAGTTTATAAACGATTCTACACATACAGGGTGTGTGATAATGACAGGCTACTGAAAGTTGTTTGTTTTTTGTTTTACGTTCTTTTCCACCTCTGTAATGCTTCGTTCTGTATAAGTATGCAGTGAGTCTAATTCACCTCCCAGGAGTACTGTAACGCTCCATACCCAGTGAAGACCATTTCTTTATGTGTGTCACTAGCTACCGTTCTAGTTATTCTAGATTCATTGCACACAAACTGAAATATTCCAAGATTTATTTTTTGTTTTAATTCTAATGGTTATGACTTAAAGCTTAGGAAAATTAAAAATTCAGTATCTCAAAATATTTGAATATTCCAAATTGATTAGTTTGATACATTTTAGTATAAATACTGGCTACCTCTTGGGCTAGTTGTCACAGTGCCAAAACCACTTCCAAGTGGTTTGATGACCATGATATTAATGTGCTTGATTGCCCAGCCAACTCACCTGACCTGAACCTCACAGAGGTATTGTGAATAGGAAGAGAAGTAACATCTGACAAACAATACAGAGGAGCTGAAGGCTGCTATCAAAGCAACCTTGGCTTCAATAACGCCTCAGCAGTGCCACAGGCCGATCGCCTTCATGCCACGCCGCATTGAAGCACTAATTCATGCAAAAGGAGCCCCAACCAAGTATTGAACATTTCTGTTTTATAAAACTTTTTTTGATTGATCTTTGAGAAAATATTCACATTTTTTGAGATACTGAATTTTACATTTTCCTAAGCTGTAAATCATAACCATCAGAATTAAAATAAAAAACTATTGAAAAATGTCAGTTTGTGTGCAATGAATCTAGAATAAAAGAAGGTTTGCTTTTTTGATTTAAATTACAAAAAAAATAAAGAACTTTTCCATGATATTCAATTTTTTTTAGATGCATCTGTATCTCTCAGAGGGTGGTCATGGCAGAGTTATATGAGCCACCGAAAGACAGACAGTACAGCTGCTCTCAGGCTCCCTCTAAAGTGATTCAGCCTTCTGATCAACACCAAAAATAACCAATCACTGAGCTCCTCTGTTTTCTGATAATTGAACACCCCAAACCCTTGATAACTTGCCGGTGAGACCAAAACACATCACCCATTTATGTGTCAGAGCCCCTAAGCCCTGTGCTGTGACAGAGAAACATCCACTTTCTCCAGCCTCCAGGAACCAGAAAGGACCAGGTGTTGACTGAACCCCCTATGACAGAATATCATTTTGGGCATTGCTGAGCAAAAGCAGACACCCGCAGAAACGCTTCCATACCCCATGCTAAGACATGACTAATCAATATCTCACTCTGCATGCGCCTGCTCCTGCCTGCTGTAATGGTGTTTATAGGTGATGGGGTCCGTCACTAAATCCAGATGGCCCCTAGAGAAGACTGGCTGACAGCTTACAGCCCTTCACAGTAAATGTGGCCTTATTGGTGTGACTGTATGCTGCTGTTATGGTCATATTTTAAAATGAGAGCTGAAACTGACATTGAAAAGGAAACCTTTCATGGCTCAGTCCTATTATATTGAAATAATTTTACAGTGTAATAATGGCAGGTTACTGTACAGTAGATGCTGAATAAACTCACTTCTCACTGTTTATTAGATCTATATATGTGCTTTTTCTTTCTTTCTAGATTTCTGTCATTTAGAAACTTTCTGGGTTACAGGGAGTCCATAGTTTTTTAGATTTAAGATTGAGGGTAGTATAGAGTGCTTTAAAGATACTCAGCTATATTTTTTTTTTTTTTTTGTGTGTACCTTTATCATTGCTCTGGCCACATCATGATTTCACTGGAGATTCTGTATTCGCATAGCATACCAGATTACAAACTTCATGGACATTTTTTACTGGGAGAAACTGACCTTACTGGGTTCTTTCAACATATAGTTCAGTCCATCCTGCATCACATCAGACATTAGATAATAGAGGAAAACAATCCATGTGATCCATTAGATTTTATAATGTTTTATCATTGAAACATCTTGTGTTTCTAAAGATGCCTCTAGAAATCCCTTACAGAAAATTTAAACTTTACATTCTCGCTGTATATGTTGTAAAATTATGTTTACTAAAATTTAGCTTTTATAGAATTTTGTCTTTCTCTTATCAATCCATCTTTCAGTAATACCATACATGAATACATATGTAGAAATATATGTTGTGAAAGAATAAGCAAAATTAAATGGAGGGGAGAAAGAAAGGATTGAGGGAATGAAAGAAGGAAAGCATGCATTTTCTGGTTTATTTAATACATATTTATGTTTGATTGTTGTTTATTTATTTGTGTTGTTTATAATACATATTTATGTATTAAACAGTTTATGGACAATCATGATTTTCTGTAGTGAAATTAGATTAGTAATGTATAATAATAATAATAATAATGTTTTTGCTATCTAGAAAAAGGTAAAAAAAGAGGAACCGATATGTGTCATGAATGCACGTTCTAATTAGAACCTTTTCAAAAAGTGAACCAAGGTTCCCCCACAGTTGCAATCTCCATGAACAACAAAAAGTTCATTTTTGAACCTTTTCTTCTAAGTGTGCATGAAAAGGAAAGAAAAGGGGAAAAGAAAGAAGGAAAAAAAGAACAGAAAAGGCATTGTAAAGCAGGTGAGGCTAGAAGGAAGAAAAAGGAGGAAGAAACAAAGGAACGAAAGGATTGAGGGAAGGAAGAAGGAAGGGAAGGTTAGGAAGAAAAGAAAGAAAAAGAGCACAGTCACATCACATTTGCAATTCACTGGCTGATTTTATAAATTGCAGTACTTGGACAGAACACCGGCACTCTAACAACTGTTCCAGTAAGCATTTTAATCTTTAATGATTTTAAATGCTTCTCAAAAGTGGATAAACACTCTTTAATGCAGCAAATGTTCAGCATGGCCGGCTCTGAATATTTAATTCAATAAAGAGGCTCTGACCAGCAAATTAAAAGCTATGGAAACATTAACTCAAAGCAGCATCTCACACACCTGTGTTTCCTGATAGACACATGGATTCATGCCAACCCATGCACAAATACCCTCAAACCCCCCCCCCCCACACACACAATCCTAGCAGGATGGAAGAGAGTAAATGGATGTGGTCTGGAGTGTGTCTGTCAGATATGAATAAGCGCAGTCCTCCCGGGTGTCATCTCCTCCATCATCACAGTGGAGGGCTGCCCTATCTGGGGCACTGCTCCAGGAGTTGCCCACCCCTAGGAAAGACTGAGAGGATGTGAGGTGATCCCCTGCAGTGCTGCGCCGGTGCTCTGACAGCAGGACACATTAAATAGATATGGTTTGATGCTAACGTTGGCCCTGTTTTTCACTGTTTCCATGATACTTTTCCCAAATACTGTATTCTTAGAAAATGACCTCTGCGCTGTGGGTCTGACCATGTATTAGAAGCATATTATTGACTTTTTTCTCTTTATTGTAGCTTATGTCTACAGTGTGTGTCTGACAGTGAAAAACAAAGAGCAAAGTTACTATTTTCAGTTTACTTGCATTCTTTTTTTCTGACTGGAATTGGGCAAAATCTTAACAGCAGAACAAGTTGTAGGAGGTTGGTGGGACTGTAGTTATAAATATGCATGCAGTTGTCAAGTGATGAATATGCATATTTTTGGACGTCTTATTGATGAATATACATATTTTAGACCTCTCAGTCACACTAGCTCAGAGCGGTGGGGGGTTCTTCTGAGGAACAGGTTCTCCTGGGGTGCATCTGATAGAAAAGCTGATCAAGCTTCTGCCACCTATGGATGTCGAAGAGCTCGATAAAATCTCTCTAACCTTGGTTTACATGCAACATGCAGGATTCTCCACTCTATGTTCCTCTCTCTTTTCAACTAGTTTTAGACTTCACGTGAAAAGGGGCATTAGGACAGATACATTTCATTTAAATAATTTGCCTTTGGCTAGTATTTGACATTTCTTTGATCATATGGAATGCATTTTAAAGTATGTAATGCATTTAAGTGTGCAATGTGGGCTGTTTAGTACCTAGTGAGAATTTTTTCCCATTTACACAGTTGGAACACCTACATAGGAAATAGGCAATCATTTTTATGAAGGTGTTTTACCATCATTTGCCTTTACAGCTTCCATAACTTTTGAATAGTGTCTATAAAACATCTGGCAGTTGAATTGGTGTCTGTGATTAAAGTGTTAGTATTTGGAGCTCTTTCATGGATGTCGGTTTTATGAAGTTCTCTTTGGTTATTTTTCTTGATAAATATTGAGGTTTGCTGTCACTTTGCAGCAGTAGTTCTGTGTTGTTTGGACCCATTCTTTCTTAAAGAGGAGGTCTAATGCTATTTCACGAATTCTGACTAATTTACACCGCTAAAGAATTGGATTCTCATGCTAAACATGATTAAGAAAGAAAAGTCTGAAAAAGTACTAAAACTTGTTATAATTTTCAAGTAAATAGATAATTTGGAAAGGATGTATTTTTCATACATGATTGACATAGTTTAATGATGAAGTAATGGCTGTTTTGGTTGCTTTAACTTTAAATGGGGTATAGGATAACAAAAAAATGTGGTGACGCATTCTGTCCTGCCTTCTTTTGGAAGAAATAGAAACATTTAGCTTCCTATCATTTTACAACTTCCCACACACCAGAGGATGTGACAAGATCTTTTGTCCTCACATTAAATTCCTGGTGCTGTTTGATAGAGTGTCTGAGGCTTTGTACAGTCTATATCTTTATGCCTCTTCAGTGTCATGGCTTGTACAGTATTGTCAAGTATTCTGTCATGTCTGCAGTGTCCAGCTCGCTATTAGCACAGGCACTAAAGGAACAAGATCAATGCACAGCTACAAAGACTTGCCAGAATTCCACAAAGCAGCACACTTTGATCTCTTTTGAAGTATTATTTTAGTATTTTTCAATTCGCTTTTAAACCGAGTCATAGTCGTAGAAGGCTGTAAATAAGGCTGCTTTCCTACACTCAGCAACAAAGCTTTTTTTGGCAATGCCTTTGAGATATTTAAAATGTCCATTAGTTGCATCCAGCACATTTTTACATATATAAAAATGAAAACTACCAAAAACACATGACTTTAGATGAGGGTAAAAACCAAAGGAGAAAAAAACCCCACAGAGCTATTATTTGGTGTCTGTTTACACTGGTCGCATGCTAATTGTCTGTTGTAGGCTACTCTAAGTTTAAAATTAAAAGATTAGTTTACCCCAAAAATGAGAATTTGCTGAAAATGTGAAAGATTTTGAGGAATTTAGTATTACATCACACACCAGTAGATTTTGTACAGTAAATGGGTGCCCTCAGAATCAATAAATGTCTTGTGAGGTCAACAGTTGTGTGTTTGTAATAAACAAATTCATCAAAATATTTTTAACTTCAAACCATAACTCCATTTCTTGCTGAAATAGTATTTCAAAGTATCCAAACTATTGCTTTCTCCAGTGAAAACGTCATCTTGTCTGAATCAGGAGAGAAATATGCACAGATCAAGCAATGTTTTTCAGTCCAAAACAGTTCTAAACAAACATGTTGGTGAATTTTGATGTGAGATGACAACAGGGGATGGACTATCACTGGAGGAGGCATTACCATAGACTATGGACTCGGATATTTTGGCCAGTATAGCTACAATTAAAATGTCTTAATAGATTTTTTTCTTACAAGCGTGCTCCTTTTACTTCATAAGATATTAATTGATGTATTGTAGTGGATTACATTTGGATAAATGTTTTGGATGTTTTAATCAGCTGTTTGAACTGTCATTTTGATGACAAGCATTCACTTTAGAGGATCTGTTGGTGAGTAATTGATGTAATGTTAAATTTACATCAGACCTGAGGTTGAGTAAAATTTCAGCAAATGTATCTATCCCTTTATGCCTGGACACTTGAAAGCCAAAGGTGCCTTGTTTGTCATCCTCAGTGGCCAGTTTCCTTGCACTTGTTTTTATTATAGCCGAGATGTCCTCCCAGAAGATTTCTCTTATCTGTGCAATTCTAGCAATAATGCCAAGCAGCACTGAACAAAGGGTTGCCCTGTTTGTGAGAGAATAAGTATTCTAATCCAGCATGGGAGTCAGTGCCACCCCAAAGTGAAACAATTGATCAGGAGGACCGTCAGGGACAGATATGATGCTGGTGATCCGTTTCCTCTGCTGCTCCAGCTCAGTCCAATTAGAGCACCTGGTAAAAGTGTTATCCTTCAATCCTGCTTTCATCTTGCTGAATGAGCTGATGAAGAGGGGACACAGAGAAAGAAAGACACAGTTTGATAAAGGTTGATGGAAGTTTAATGAGACAGAAAGTTCACATTCAGCAAGGCTCTAAAAAGTACTGAATACAGCTACATGGCCATTTTAAAGGGAAAGGTAATTGTTACATGAAAATTTGTGCCCATCAGTAGAAGATTAATTGATTATTGTAAAGTAATCAATACTGAAATTACTGCATTTTGAAACCATGTTGGAGGGAAAACTGTTTATTATATTTATGATATAGTCCATTGCAGACTACTGTATCTTGTCTGTCTGAATTGTGACTGACACACATATATGTTTATATGTTTTCAGTGCACTATTTAATGCAAGGCAATCGTTTTAGTTAATTAAATGAAGGCCAAATGTGCCCAATATCAATAACTCTGCCACATGCTGTCAATTTTACTATCATCTACAGTCTTTGCTCTCTTTGTGCTCTAGTGCTTTTAGCAGATATAATGTCTTTACAATGTTGCTATTAACCATCTCAAATATAGCTCACATGGTTCCCATGGTGGCATCTGGGAATGTGGCCAGGGGCTGGTTAGGGACTGATGTTGTAAGATGGTTTTGATGGACCATATGCCTTCATTCTATTACAGTGCCCCCTTAAATGAGTAAAATATTGATATATATGTGTGTGTGTGTGTGTCTGTCTATGCATTATTACATTTGTCATTTCCAGACTACTGCATCTGCCTGAATTGTGGATTTGTGATTGAAATATGTTGTGCTTTAAACAGAAGATGGATGAAAGGTCTATTAAGGGGAATGCTGTTACCTCTAGAGGGTGCTTCAGTGTGTTTTTAATGTAAATTAATTAATAAATTAAAACAAATTAAAGCGATTGTTAACCACAAAATGTGAAAGGGGTTGTAAATCACAGGATATGTCACAAAATACATATCTAATTCACCGGCTGAGCTTTTCATGGCTGAAATGCATTTTGTGACATGAGCTTTTTGTTTAAATGAAAAGTACAAAAATGGAAAAGCATTTATTCAGTCTGCAATATTAGTCAGGTTACACTTGACACCCCATAGTTAAAAGTGATCATTTTAATCATAGGTTTATTATAATCAGAAGTGTTGCACTCATTCAGACTGTGAGAGCCTGTATAAGTGGGTTACACACACACACACACACACACACACACACACACACACACACACACACACACAAACACATTCCATACATACATAAATCAATAAAATGGATGTTCATATATTTTCATGTATTTGTGAAGTTGGGGCGTTGTGTAGATCCTGTATATTTTATATATTTTAAAGATTATGAGACACATGAAAGTACAACATAGCCAGCACACTCCCATGACATCATCTCAAGCAAATATCAACACCAACATTTTGATGATCAACTGTTCAGCCAATGGCCGAGCAGCTGTCCATTAAAACATACTTGAAAGTGATTTATGCTAATGATTGTTTTGGAAAAGCCAATTTAATTTAAAATAAATCCCCATGTGGTGTAACTGCAGAAATCCTGATTAGTGTGTACAGGATTTGAAACATGAAGTGAGTCTGAACAGCACAGGCCTCAGATCCTGGAAATCTCCCCAGCTGTTTGTTGTATTCTGAATGAAACAGAATGGCAAACGTTTATGCTTCAAATCCAGCAAGGCCCGACATTCCCAGTGGCGTTAGAATGTCACTAATGGAATATCTCACAGCCTGACACTCTTCTGACGAGCCAGGCTCAGCTGAGAGAATTACTGATGGGGTAAGGCCAGTCCCCCCGCTCGTCCTGCTCACTGACAGCTAACACACTGTGCTGGGCTCACTTGCTTTGTTTTCCTCCACAGGGAGATGAATGTTTTGTGATGGAGAGAGGAAAGAATCTCTGTGCTGAATATTATAACACTGCATGTTCCAGAAGTGTGGATGGTGCAGAAAACATGGCAACAACACATGAGCATGGAAAAGTAACTGCACTGAGGCTGGTTTCATTGTTTAGTGTCATGATGATATATAAAAATAAAAATGTCATTTTCAAATATATTATACCAATGCTAAAATTCTGGCTGATACAGATAAGCTGATAATTATTTATATGTTTTGGTCGATAATCAAATAGCTGATAGCTACATTTTATAGCTGTAGATTTGCTAACTATCTTTTTTAGCAGTGTTATTAACATGTTAATGTTTTAAACGAGAAATAAACATGAACAAATATATAGATTTTTGTGTTTTTTGTTTTTCTCTTTTGAATATTGCAAATTCAGACTCTGTGGGAGTGTGTCTGAAGTCTTGGGTATCTTAGGGTATTTAAAAGAGCTGGTGCCCATTGAGAACAGTAAAACATTTGGTACAGTCAGTAAATTAGCTCCAGAGGACCCTAGTGGGTCTCCAGTGGAGTTTTGTGGTGTAAGGCTGGGACAAGTTTTAAAAGTTATCATTAATATTTTATTCTGCACAGAATTTATGAATCATTAAAGGAGATGTCAATAGAAAGAAATTAGGACTTTAGTTTTAAATATATGGAAGTAATTAAAGCAGGTACTGAATCAAAATTGAATTACAGAAGTCTCATAGTATATCTATGAAGTAATTTCTGATGCTGAGGGACAGAGCTTAACAATATTATGCTTTGACTCTCTGTCATTAGTCTCAAGGTCAAATGGCACACTCACAGACCTCGTCATCTGCTCACTGTCCATCTGACGCATATTGCATACAAAATGGACAAGCACTATCTGGCACTACTATTCTGATTGAATGACTTCAATGCAATTTCCGGTGGTCCAGGTGCACCAGTCCACCAGGAAACAAAGTTTTGAAAAAGATAAAGATAAGTGATAGTAGATAAGTGTAAAGTTCTACCACTTACCCCGTCACTAAACATAACTATCACTGCAGTGGCTGCAATGTAAAATAGTTATGAATTGATATGATATTGTGTTGGAGTTCTGATTTAATCTAATAAAGTAGATATCCATGAGCATAACTGACAGCCTGCTACCAATCGAACAGAATACATTTTCTCTCATTTCTGTGCCCCCGTCAGATCTGTCTCATCATTAGTCTTTTTCTTTTTAGCTGGTCAGGAATTCAAAGTCAAGTTGGACTGCATTAGCAATCCTGCAGCGTAAGGGGCTGGGTGGCATATTCACTGAAATGTGGTTTGTTCATGCTGTTCAGACTTTAATTTTGGCATGAAGGTTGGTGTGAAATGAAAATGTTTTATTAGGGAACACATATTCACTATTAACTTGAAGTTCTACTCAATCAAATCCTATTTGGCTGTTTACTGATAGCAAGTAAGGCACTTGTTGTAGTTGTTATGTTTAGGTTAGGGGTAGAAGTATTTAAAATATGGTGATGCAGAATAAGGCATTGATATGTGCATTATACGTACTAGTAAACAACCAATATGCTGGTAATATGCATGTTATTGATTTTGTTTTGTTTTGTTGATAATCTGTTTTACTCAGATGTATGTCACAATACAGTAGTATATGTCACTACTTTCTGGGATTCTAGAATTAGAAACAGCCTTTTAAAATCTTTTGACTTTTGTGTTTTATTGACATATGTTGGTTTTGTATCCATTTATTGATTAAAGGTAAAACATGAAAACTATATTATTTGGAAGTCAATAAATAGAGAAGTTTGTTCTATTTCCATATCAGTAAGCACAATTCAATCGGTGGCTCCCAGTGCACAGCAATACATTTTGGAGACGTGTTTGTCAGTAAAGGTAGTTTGTCAATTTTATGGGCAATATTAAAGACAGCTATACTACTGAGATTTGAAACCATGCCATAATTTCATGTGCGTGCACGGATGTTTATTTCTGGAATGATTAGCTGTCTATATTACAGCACTACTGACCTTTTATTTCATCAACCTTTTTGGCTAAACACACAATGACTCAGCACCACCTCTTCTTTTCTCCCACCACCATATCTATAAATATATAAATATTTCCCACAAACACTCATTTCACCATTTAGAAGCTAAAGACAGGCCAGATCGGAGCCTGACACTCCTACAATGACATCTGTGGTGAGGGCAGGATGCAAAGAAATGCACCAAAAGAGCGAAAATTCAATATTCATCATTCTAAACCTGTGCCAAACCTGGCCTCCTCTTCCATGATCTTCAACAAAATGAGTGTCACATTGAGTATTAAAAAACACCATCTTCACAGAATAAATTCTCAAGCTACAGTTATTCTCAGGAGGGTTGTGGTTGGATAGGGGAGAATCTTTTTCAAACAGAAGCTCCAATATAGATTTTTATATATCTAGCTAACGGTTAGCTTATCAACAGCAAGTCTTCATTTTCCTATGTTTTTTTTTGTAGCTTTTAAAATATATAGATGTGAGCTCCATTGCGTCAGCGGACATTCAGCGCTCATGATATAATTTGTTTTGTGTAAATCTCATGGGTAGTCCTTGGTTTCATTAATCTATTATTTGTTCCAGAGCAAGTAGTTTTGGCTGAGGGCAAAATCTCATAATGTCATATTTTATATAACTTTAAAAGCACAATATATAAGATTTTTAATGCAAAAACCACTAGAACAGTTTTATATATTTTACTGACTTGTGTACTTACATTATCCCAAATGTTTCAAAGAATGTTAAAATCCAGAGAAATAAGCAATTTTAACTAGTGACATGTCCATAGTGTCATTGTGTCTCCTGCTAATGACATTCATTCACCATACATTTCCAGTTTTGTTTTGTAGACAAAAATGGAAACACATTAAAAAAGTTAATGTTGTGGATTAATGCGTATTGGAGATGCGAACCATTTAAAACGATTCAGTTCGATTTGGTGAACTGGTTCAAAAAGATCCGGTTACATCGAATGATTTGTTCAAGAACCGGATATCACAAACTGCTCTAAAATTTCTTAGACTGTGTTCCGAAGATAAATGGAGGTCTTACGGGTTTGGAACGACATGAGGGTGAGTTATTAATGACATCATTTAGATTTTTGGGTGAACTATCCCTTTAATCTTTCATTTTCCTCCCTTTTGCGATAGAAATTAATGGCCTCTAAAATTTCTTCAACAAAAACATGTGGACATAACCACCCTTACAAAAACTAATCCTTGGTTTTATTGAAGTAAAATTTTCTTTTGTGTCATTTCTGAATGCTTGAGACTATAAAATCAATCAGACAACTGTATTAGTAAAATCATAGCCATAGGTGACTGTCTAGCTACAATTGTAATTTGTAAATAATACAGTTGAATTACAATTTAGTTATTTACTTTTTTCTATTTTGTTCTATTTTGACCCATATAGTATTTATTATTATTATAATTATTATATTTTTTTTTACTTCCATAATAATTTGAGGATCGTTCACAACAATACAATTCTGCTTAGGGCACCCATTTGGCCAGCAGTGGCCCTGTTCAGGGTTGTATGGTACAAAGCTCCATGTTTAGTCAAAGTACTACATTCAGCATTGATCAGAATTGTCCCTCTTTATAATTCCTAGATGTTTATGTTTGCAGAAATCTGCTTCACCTTAGAACATCACAGATTATCGTGGAAGTTCCAATTGTAAACAGCACTGCATTAGTATTTCTATCATGCAGAGAAAATGAGTGATCACTTGTTGATCCGATTCAGTGTGAGGAGAATTACTGTACCGTTGCGGTGGGCTGCAGGAGGCCTCTTTGAAGGATGGATGTTTTTGTTTACTGCTTCACTGAGTGTTTGCACTCACATGTGTTTTTTGTCCAAGGTCTCTTACACTTACACACACACAATGTTGTCTCTTTCAGACTCACACACACACACACACAGCGTTTGCTGAGGTGTATTCATGCTTGGCCGAATTGGTTTCGTAATGTAACTCACTTGATTTGGGAAGGAGGGGTACTAGGAGAGCTGGAAGAAGCAGTCCGTAGGCTTTCCCCTCTGTGGCCACACTACTCTGACAGCATGTTTCTGTACAACCACTTCCTGTGTCATTTATACACCACTGAACCCTGTCATACTGAAGCAAAGAAGAACTGCCTGTGTTTTACAGATCAGCCTTTATGGTTCCCCTGTCCAACACTGTCAAAAGATCACCAGGATAAAGTTGTGGACTGACACAAGTCATTTACATTTATGCATTTAGCAGATGCTTTTATCCAAAGCGACTTACATTACATTCAGGCTAACATTTTTCTCCTAACATGTGTTCCCTGGGATTTGAACCCCCAAACTTGCACTTGTTAAAACATTGCTCTACCACTTGGGCTACAGGATCACCAGTCAGGAGTAAGAAGCACAGTGAAGTCTATTATTAAGAAGTGGAAAGTATTTGGTACAACACAGACACTCCCTGGATCAGGACTTTGCTTCAAACTGGATGAAAAAGCCAGGAGGAAACTGGTCATAGAGGCGACCAAGAGGCCTAGAGCAACTCTGAAGTAGTTGCAGGAATTTATGACAAAGAGTGTTCATTGTGTGCATGTGACAACGATATCACAAATTCTCCACAAATGTGGCTTGTATGGGAGGGTTGCAAGAAAAAAGCCACTCCACAAGAAAGGCCACATGTAGTCACAACTGAGCTTTGCTAAAATGCACCGTGAAGATTCTGAGGCAGATGAGACTTAAATTTAAGATATATGCAGTAAAATATCCAAAAACCAGTAGGCTAGTGTTATAGATTTTATCCAGCTGATTACTGACAATATCTCTAATGTTTTTAACTACTTGTAAATCATGAGAAAATTCCCATTTTAAACAGTGACACGGGGCAGTGCAGTCGCCTGTCAATGACGTTAGTTACCCTTTGTGACCGCCTTTACTGACGTAGAGTAAAAACCACATGACAACAGTGTTGTGGACAAGTGTGGAAGTAGCTTCATGACAAACTTTAACTAGAAAGAGATGCCGATCTCGCTTGTGTTTTACTCGACAGGTGAGTTGTTTTGATTCGTATCTTTACAGAAAACGTGTGTTATTATAACGATGAACAAGATTAGTATTATGGGGCATACACGCCAAACGCAGGGCATCACTTCTCTAGACCCCGTGTGAGGACGCGTCTGATCCATAGTCTGATTGTGTCTTCGCATTGACTTTGTATGTAATCTACTTGCGCAAACTGTTGAACTCGCATTAAATCCATGATTTAGCTTTCCGTCTGATTGATGGCAGTCAGCGGTTGGGTAGAATACAACAAATCCCATCATTCAATGCTCCTTCTTAGCGTCATCAAACCACGCGATTGTTTTTATTTTGATAGTGCGCCCTCTAGTGGCAGGTCCTACAACCTGTACCTTTAATTATTTGTCCTCAATACCAAATATAACTTACCATCCAAATAACAGCATTCCTCCAGTAAAGCATGGATGTAGTAATATTCTGTTCTGGGGGTGTTTCTCTGCAGCAGGGACCACTCTTAGAAGCAAACATTCAAAAATGAACCTTTTGAGGTCCCTGGAGAAAAAACTAAACAAAAAAAAACTAATGAATGAGAATATCATTCCAACAGTTAAATTAAATTAATTTAAAATATTTATTTTACTAGAAACAACATGACAACAATGCATTATTTAACATGATCAAACTTCCACCATACTTCCTGTACTTTATCTCGCTAAAACATTGTGACAAAAATATCACAAATTCTCCACAAATGTGGAGAGTTAGAAGAAAAAAGCTACTCCTCAAGAAAGGTCACATACTGTACAGTCACGTATGAGCTTTGCCAAAAACGCACCCTGAAGATTCTGGGACAGATGAGACTAAAATTGAATTATTTTACCTCAACACCAAACTATATGTGTGGCGGAAATCCAATCTAGCTCACCATCCAAATAACAGCATTCCTCCAGTAAAGCGTGGAGGTGGTGATTCCTGTTCTGGGGGTGTTTCTCTGCAGCAGGGACTGGAGCACTTGTCAGGATAGAAGGAAAAATGGATGGGGCAAAATACCGTCAAATTCTTGAGGAAAATCTGTTGCTCTTCTGCCAGAAAGTTGACAGTGGGAAGAAGGTTTATCTACCAACATGACCCAAAGCACACAGAAAAACTGATCACACAGTGGATGAAGGAGAAAAAGATGAATGTCCTTACACGGCCTAGTCAGAGCCCAGACTTAAACCCCACTGAATATCTGTGGAATGACTTGAAGACTGCAGTCCACAAACTGTAACCATCACATTTAAATGAACTTGAAGAGTGGGCAAATATTGCAGAACATATTCCAACAGACTAAAGGCTGTAATAAAAGCAAAAGGTGGTTCATCAAAATACTGACACTATGGGTTGATCTTTTTACAACTCAGTGATTCTGTTTTTTATTTATTTTCTGATATTTTGGAGTTATATCTTTCACTTGGATGTTGCACTGAGTAAATACAGCTTGATAAAACAAAAAACTATGTCTGCTTTCATTTCAGGCTGCAAAACAATGATAAAAGGGCACTTGAGCCTTGCTGATGGGGCCCTGGGGTACCTAAGATTAGAAATGTTGCAAAACACTGCTATTTCACATATTGGTATAGAATTGTATATGTTTTTGAAGAGCTGTAAGTTAGTTGAAAATGTTTTTTGGAAATAAATATACATTTGACCATTTACAGTATGTCTTAAAATAAAGGTAAAAGAGGAAAAGGTTTATGATTCTTTTCTGTATAATCAGTTTCAAGTTTATAGGCAGGGTTTACAATGCAGTAAGACAAAAAGATCACACTTGATTCTTACTGTGTAAAGGATGGAATGTCATGAGTGAATCTAAGTGGACTGAACTGAAAGCTGAATCATATGTCACATGATTCTATATAATAACCTTTGCTGGATTTCAGCTGCTGATTGTCTGAATGTGGAGATGCTACTTAATGGTTTTCTGAATGGAAAATGAGTAATGGGCGAGAACTTTTCTCTGGTAACAAACTATTTTTTTTCCACATCTGTGAATTATTATTCAGTAGCTCTTAGAATATTTTAACACTGTTGTTGTTGTTGGCCTTTTCTTAACAGATTGCTTCAGGTTTCATGAAGTATCAGAAAGGCATCTCGTCTCTTTACAGAAACATTTGCATCAGAGTTTCTAAGAAGGAACAAAACACAATCAGCCTTTCCACAGATGGACAGCACAGTGGTTCATGATGATAAATGGCTTTACTGTCAGACTGAATAGCTGATGTTGTTGCCTTTAGTCCAATCACTGTCATTTAAAGGAACTATCATGGCTGTCACATTATAATAATGGAAGCCTTCAAGAATCAGTCACTGCTCTAAAGTCTGGCAACATACAGTGTGTGTTTAGTTATATTCTCTTTATGGCTTGTAAGGAATGATGCACAACATTTTTCGAGTATTTTTTAAAAGTGTCAATTCTGATGGCTAATTGTCTGTAAGTCCTTGATATCAGACCCCTCACAGTATAACAACATAGGTGAGTATGTATTGCTCTCATTTTGCCAGTGTACATCTGCTGGAAGAAACGGTGCATTTTACTTTAAATGAAGGGAAACTAAAAGGATGAGTGGCAACTTTTCAAGATACCCTAAAAATAAACATTCACAGAGATCAATAAACTCTGGTTAATATTTTATGTTTTGTCACCAAAATAATTAACCAAAAAACTAAAAATTCTGGATTTTCTTTCTGTGGAACATCCACATAAATTTAAACTATTTTTGTCTAAATAGAAAAGCCAACGGCATCCAAAACAACATTGAACCCCACTGACATTTATTGTAAGAATAATGTTTGGACAAATATAGTATCCTTACAATAACGTATAAGATGTATTACTTTGAATGGCAGATTAACCTTAAAGTACCCTGAGCAGTATTACACTGAGAAGGTCTTGAAAAAGTAATTTAAATTATTGAAGGTGATGATTATATGGAATGTGAAGTGATCTCGTTAAAACATAGAATAGGGGTACAAATAATAGTCTAATGACAGCATCATACTCTAGAAATAATGACACAATTAATTTCCTATTTTTAGTTTCTGCAGAGGTCCTATGCTGCCAAACAGAAGCGTTCTTATTGGCTTTGAGGTGTCGGAGGTCTGAGATTGAATGTGAAATGTGGTGAGACTTTTTTTATGCTCTTTCTTCCTCTCCAGCAGATGCTGACAAACCAGGCCTCTGAAGTAACAGGACTTTAACTGCTAGTGGCATTTCAATATAAGCAAGCAGTGCTAGAAATCCACAGGGAATTATGTATTTTAGTCTTTTCCTGCCCAAAGTCAGTGTCTTTGGAGATTTCAGGAAGTGTTTGACAGATGTGCTCGATCTGCAGCATCCTCTGAGTTTGGACAGATTTGACAAAGAGATTGTTAAATGCACCACTGACATCTAAGTGGCTCCACACTAAAAGTGGTAGTTCAGTTCAGATGAGTTTGACAGCTATTGTACAGCTGGTCACCAATACAATCTCACATATTTACAAACGTTTGTTGGATTTTAGTTTGACCTAAGGATACATTTTTAATTGGGTCTGACATTGCTTTTCCATCCATGCGCAATTTACCAAATGCCAAAAGCAAATCTCATAATGTCGAATATTTTTTTAATCTCTGATTGTGCTGCACTGTCAACAATATCTTTCAGTACATTATCTCCATTTGAGTTTATTAATTTAGCAAAGTGAATGGGTAAACATTATCTAATTCTAATTTAATTTGAAATCTAATTCGAAGTTCCTAACTGCAATTAATACATTTTAACTTGTATTATAACTAAATTTATTGCGATTGTGTAATGTAGTAAGTTGCTTGTTGAGTTATATTGCAGAATGCTTAGAGAGCTTGTGATACAAATGGATCTAACACAGAAGAATGTACAGGTATGGTTAGTCTCAACATCCCATCTGAGATAGATTAGGCTTTCTTCTCTGAGCTTGTTTGTAAAGTAATATTTTGTAATGACCGCTGAGAACTACTCTTGCACTGTGATTGCATAATGAAGTTCGGGTGAACTTTTTTTGTGGCGATTGGCAGAGAGTTTTTCTTCCTGGGAATTGGAATAGGTCTTCATTATGAACAGAGTAAACGAGTGAGTTATGTAAGAAAAGATGGGGGCACACTTACTTTTTTAAAGTTTTTGCTTGCTTCTGTTCCCCGTGGTTGCTATCTAGATTTTTTATCATATTTAATGAATCAGTAGCTTAGAATGATATATAGTTTGCAAGATTACTTATGTCACTCTTCATGTAATCTATTCGTAAACATTGGCACATGCAAACAAAGAGCGTTCTGCGCGCTGGCATCCAGGTGCGGGTTAACAGGTTTAATAAATAAAATGGCATTTGATGAATTCATTATGCTTTTTTCTCAATGCGAAAAAGAGTAAGGATTCTGGTGTGTTTCAAGTACAACATCAAAACTCACTGAATCAGAACAAAAGCAACTTCACACATGCAAGATGCAATGATGCAACACTCATTCAGAGGTTCTGACTCCATTAAAATGTGTGCTCATGCACACCACAATTGATAAGTAACTCTCTGTGGTCTATATATGTGTATTTACAAAACTATGCATGCATGTTTTTTAACTCTGGCAGTGAACTCTGAAGTGCTCTCTAACAAGACTATCTAAGCTACTTGATGCAGATGGGCACAACTTTATTCTAATTAACAGAAGTTTAATTAAGTTTAATTATGTGTAACTTTTCACAGTTTGTCTCACGCATTAGCAGACTCTTTATGCAGATTACATTGATATGCCAATAGGTGGCAGGAAGCAGCCAATAATTTAATTAATTGATTGAAACAATTATTTTTAGAGATTTATTCAGAAACACTGATTCATCCAGGAATGGAATAAGGGAAGACTTTATAGGTAATCATTGAATCGTTCACTCAATCAATTTGTTTTAACACATTCAATTAGGAGCAAAATACAATATGATTATGAAAGTAAAGCAGTTTGTGATATCCGGTTCACGAACGAATCATTCGATGTAACCGGATCTTGAACGAGTCAATGTTTTGTTCATTGCGTATAGGAGATGCGAACCGTTTAAAACTATTTAGTTCGATTTGGTTCAAAAAGTTCCGCTTACATTGACTGATTCGTTCGCGAACCGGATATCACAAACTGCTTTGTTTGGAACTCTCTCTCACAACAGACACGAATGAGAAGACAATGCTGAATAAAGTCGTAGTTTTTGCTATTTTTGGACCAAAATTTATTTTCGATGCTTCAAAATATTCTAACTGACCCTCTGATGCCACATAGACTACTTTGATGATGTTTTTATTACCTTTCTGGACATGGACAGTATACCGTACACACAGTTTCAATGGAGGGACTGAGAGCTCACGGACTAAATCTAAAATATCTTAAACTGTGTTCTGAAGATAAACTGAAATCTTACGGGTTTGGAACGACATGAGGGTCATTAATAACATAATTTAGATTTTTTTGGTGAACTATCCCTTTAACTTCTTGTTTATTAAAATGTTGTATAACAATCTTATGAATTAAGAAGTAAGAAGGTTAATAAGATACTGCCTTTTTATTTTTTAGATATTTATGTCAATTATGTCATTCAGTCAATTATGAGTTCTTTTTTTATATAAAGGTTGGATTTACGTAAAACCATGCATTGACAGTATTTGTGTGCATGCCATGATTTATATATGAGTTTGGATGATTTAACTGCCATCTGCCTTCTCACGCTAACCTCCTTGTTGCCATGGTAACTTATTAATCATCACATGTTTTTTTACAGATATGAAGAGGTTGGAGCATTAATGAGGGCACAACATGAGATGAAAAACCACAGACTTCTCCACTTATTTATAAAAGTGTAAGAAGTACTGCAAGGGTCACAACCATTTTAAGAATGAAAGATAATCTGGAAGCATGGTTAGTGTTATTAAGTGTTATGAGGTCAGTGTTCATGGTCTATGTTCAGCACACGCACCCACCAAAGCTTGTTAAGAAGGTCACAGCTCCGGTCGAAGCTAATGACAGAAAATTTATGTAATTTAGACTTGGTGGGTTACAGTAAGTCAACAGCAGATTAGCCATGTACATTAGATTTTAACTATAGTAAACACAAAGCGAAATGTTTAATTAAATAATTAATAAGTAATAATAATAATATAATAATTATTAATAATTTAATTTAATAATAATTAAAATGTAATGTCCATTTCTAATCAATTATTTGCCGACAAGTCAGCGCAGTGCACACATTCAGTATCATATGCCAGGCCCAGGCAGGTAATGCAGTTCTTGTGTGGGTCCAGCAGCTCAATAGGGCCCATGCAAATTTGGCAAAAGGTAGTCATCGGATGCAGTGAAGAAAGAGTCTTCTGCTGCATCTTTGAAGTTGACAGCATGAAGGAGAAGATTCTGAGGCATTTGTTGCTCTCACCACATTATATACTGAATATTGTTAGTATTTAAATTTATTTAAATTTACATTTATCGATTTAGCACACACACACACACACACACACACACACACAATTGCATGATAAATGAAAATAAAATAGAATACAAAAAGAATAGAAAGGTAGTTAGATTTTTTTTTAAGAATAGACTTAGAATAGTGAGTTAGAGGGTCAAATAAAGATTGAAAATGGAAGATGTTTTAAAAAAATAGGATGGGTTTTAAGCAGATTCTTGAAGATGGCTAAGGACTCTTTGGATTGAGTTGGGGAGGTCATTCCACCAGGAGGGAACATTTAATTTAAAAGTTCGTAAAAGTGACTTTGTGATTCTTTGGGATGGCACAATTAAGCAATGTTCACTTGCGGAACACAAGCTTCTTTATTTATATATATAAAATGTTAAGAATCAATAAAACAATCCAGTTAAGGATCAATTAAAAAGTCAGCTTATTTTAAAAAAGTAAAGATTTTACTTTTAATTAAAGATTGTAATTTATTATCACAAAAAGGTACACCATGTGTATTCTTGAGATATATATATATATATATATATATACATATATATATATATATATATATATATATATATATATATATATATCAAAAATCACTCTTTCCCACTACTGTACTACTGCAAAAATATTGACGATTGATCAAGTTATTTCACTACTGAACAGAAAATGTTGTTTGTTGCTAGAAAAGTTGCTTAAAAAAAAAGAGGTAAATTAGTATTATTACTTTTGGTTCATTTCTCCCCAACACTGTCCACTACATGTGGTCTCCATGGCAGTATATTCAACCACTACAGGTTTAACAGGCATGTAAAAGTTGTAAGAGTGAAGAAGGTCATTGCCTGGGTGCATCCATACAGGATTAAATCAGGGTCCTTCATAGAATAATCCATTAATGTTTTTACTTGCGCATTTCATCCATATAACATGAGGTGGCACATCTGTTTCTGTGTATATTAGAGCCTTGACAGATGGCACTGCAGTTAGAAATGGGCACACACACACACACACACGCACACACACACACACGCACACACGCACGTACGTACGCATGCACGCACGTACGCACACACGCGCACACACACACACACACACACACACACACACACACACACACACACACACACACACACACACACATCCTTTCAAATGTTATTGTCTGTTTTTGAAAGCAACAGGAATCCAGATGGAGGTCCTTTTACCACCTCTGGGTGCAGGGCAGCACGCCTACTGTATATAGAATGGCACATTTGGTTAAATGCAGATTGAATAAAAGGCTTTGACATTATTCACTGCTGTTAGAAGCTTCATGCTGCTTTCAAGGCTTATTTTTGTGACAATTGTCTGTGCGATGGAACCAGAGGGGTCATTTGAAAGTTTGATGCATGTAATCAACTGTTTTCTTTATTCAGGTCATCCATTATGATCTCCTGTTACAACAGAGGACAGCTGTGCTATAGATGCATGCTTTTTTGAAATAAGCTGGCAGCTAGATTTCTCAGAATGAGCTGTTCAGAGAGAATGGGTTCTTTTATTGTAGAAATGTGAAGTACAAAATGTCTTGTCTGAGAAGCTTTTAGAGAAAGCTTTTAGAATAAGAGAGAGTGAAAAAACCCTAGGATTTAATTAAAGGTGGGGTATGTATTTTTTTTACAAAAATGCTTTAAAAAAACATCAGGGCAATTACCAAAACAAACTTGTAACCAATCAGCAATAAGAGGCGTGTCTACACATGATGGGGAGGAGAGAGTGCTCAGTGCACAGGATGGAAATTAGCCAAGCGACGAAAGAAAGATAGAGATGGCGGATAAAAAAACTAAAGAGAAAAATATCTGCCGAACAAAAGAATGCCTAATGCAAGAAGTTATACCTGTGTAAATGTTGGATCAGCTTCCAACGCTGGAGAGATCTCAGGGAGTGGGAAGGCCTGCGATCGGATTCCGAGGTTGCTTTATTTTACACGGAGCTAAACCATTCATGAGAAAAAACACAGTACCAAAACACATTCAACCTGTATTACTATAATAATACACATTGGAGAAATTTTGCATTACATTACTTGCTCACCAAAGGATCCACTGCAGTGAATGGGTGCTGTCAGAATGAGAGTTCAAACAGCTGATAAAAAAAATAATCCACATTACTGTAGACCATCAGTAAAACCTTTAAACCATTACTTCTGGCCAAAAAACTGTATGAGTTCATAATCCATAATTATATCTTCCCCAATATATCTTCCCCCAGTGAAAAAGTCCATCCCATGTTGCCCTTTCACATCAAAATCCACAGACATATTTTATAACTTTTTTAACTTGTAAAAACTTGTAAAAACTTGCCTGATCTGTGAATATTTCTCTCATGATTCAGATGAGACAACTTTTACACTGGAGAAAGCAATATTATGGATAGAGGGCTCATTCGAAGTTAAATGCATCTCATATATTACCTTGTAATTTATAATCAAAATGTCATGTCAGCCTTGATGATGGATTTGTTTCTTACAAACATGCAGCTTTTCATTTCACAATACATTAATTGATAGACTGGAGAAATGTGGTTTACTTATGGATTATTGTAATGTTGTTATCAGCTGTTTGGGCTCTCATTTTGATGGCACCCATTCACTAAAGAGGATCCACTAGTGAGAAGGTAATATAATGCTACATTTCTAAAAATCAATGTGTTTCAATGGAGAAACAAACTCTTCTACATTTTAGCCAGAGTGTGAGTAAATGTTCAGCAAGTTTAATTTTTGGGGTAATCCATTCTTTTAAATTAAATAAAAATGTTTTCCAATACATTTATTGTAGTCAAAGTTTGTGCAATACACTGTGACTTATGGCCAACTTTCTCTCTTCATTTCCTATGAAATGATCAATGCACACTTGTTCCTTCTTATATACAGTACATTCAGTACATTCAGTACAATTTGTTATCTTGCCTATGGATACCGAATACCAAGTAAAGCCCACGTTGCAGGGAACGAGTGGGCAACTGGCAACAGGCTGGGTTATAATTTTTCAAGATTTTCTTGCTGCTCATTGAAACAGTTTCATCATCTCCCTTATCAAAGCTTCAGTCCAATGTGTTGAGATATTAAAAAAAAAAAGATTCTTGATTGATTAAACCTTCATGTCTCTCTTGATTTCATTGCTGTTCTTCTATGAGGCAGCAGCACCTCGCCTCAATCAGGAGGCTGCTGAGAGTAAGTTTAGTCTTCATTAGAGGACACAGATGAGGCATCTGTGGGGAGAATAGGCCTGGTGTGCAATGGCACTTAGTCAAACCCCCTGCTGCTCTCTTCATCAGCTCCTGTTTATGGAAGGGGAGAGGGATGACAACAGGTTTTCTTCTGGCTTCAGGCTCTGCTAATTGTCCAATAGGCCAGCGGCATATCAAGGGACGAAGTTAAGATATGACACTCCATCTTCATATGGCCTAACTACAGCCTCACTGCTGGAGGCGGTCATGCATTCAGAGTGATGCTCTCTTTTGGCCAGTGTTTATAAAACTTCATAGTTTCATTTGGGCAAGTTGAGGCAAATCTTTCAAAGAGAAATGGCTGTGTTATTTTTATTTGCCAAAGTAAAGTGCTCTCAAAGGCTGCGTTTACACTTGGCATTAGCATGCGATCTCCGTGATCTGATCAAACAGATCGGCTCATCAGTCAAAGTTCTTTCAGTTCAAGGATAAATACAGTAGTAATTAGTGAAGCTTTTAAAAACAGTAGCATGGTTTAAAAATCTGATCCTGTATATATATATATATATATATATATATATATATATATATATATATATATATATATATATATATGTATATATATATATATAAATAATTAATAAATAATTATCAGATCTTCAGATTTTAAAAAAGTCCTAAAATGGAATCCAATCAGACAAAAATATATACTGTAATTTATTTATTCTGGGAAATTATCCAACATACCTGTGAGTGGCAAAAGTATGTGAATCTCTAAGTTCAGGAGCTAATTTGAAGTTGAAATAAGAGTCCATCTGTTTAGGGGTGACTATCAGGTTCGCAGTGTGTGCCCTGTATTTTTTTTTTTTTTTTAAGTATAGGCATTTATCAAAGACCTCTCATGTTTATGAAAGTGAATCAAGACATGAACAAATGAGCTCTCTGAGCTCCTCTGAGCTCCTCTGAGCTATAAGATGATTAACATTTAAAATGCCTAAAATATGGTTTGCATATAGTGGTTTTACTGAGTCCCACACCAATAAAATTCTGCATCAAATAAAACAAACCTTACATTTAAAATTCCACTGACATTAAAATAACTGAACCACAGTCACCGGCTTTCTATCTTTTTCTCACAAATATCTATTTTTACTGCTTCAGACAAACATTAAGGGATTACAACTTTATACATTTCATCAAGAAATAATTGGAGGATTGCGTGTTATTTGAATAAATAACATAATTTAACAATAACAGCACATCAGAAGCCTTGTGAAATGTCTGACCAATCTTGTAAAAAGCCTTTTACCGTATTTTTCCAAATGCTCAAATAAAACTGCAAAAAGGCTCAAGGATATTTGAATTAATAGTGTATTGTGTGCTTTCAAACGAACAGCGAAAGGCCTTCAGTTTTTATGTTCTCTGATTCAGTCGTCCCACACCATGGAGATGAGTTTTAATGCAAGCTTTGAAATTGCTAAACCATTTCACCAGTTCTTTAGAATACTTACTTTTAAATTTATTTTTGAAAGGCGTCTAACTGTGAAAGGCCTTTTTTTTTATTTTATTTTTTAAACGTATTGAAATAAGGGCTTTAACAGCCTTTCTAAATGTTTTGGAGTTTGCCAGAATGAATGTGGTTTGGACACACTCTCTGCTTTTAAAACAAATTCGTTTTATAGGTCCGTAATTGAAACACAGACACATTGTGAGCACTCAGTTGCTCGATTAATGAACCACTCTGAACTGAACTGGCTTTACCTGGTGTAGAGTGACCTGCTTTTACTCATATTTTGCAAATCTTCAATAATGGCATATAAACAGCATGTGTGAAGTTGATCATTTGTGAGTGCAACTGCACCTAAATTAATAATAATATATTTAAACTATCACTTTTAAAATACAGACAAGACTTTCAATTGTAAGAATGCCTCTATTTTCACAAATGCCAATGACTGTTGAGTAACCAAATTGACACATCAAAAGCATCAAAGGATTTATTTGGTTTAATCTCATCTTGTTACCTATTTCCTGTCTACAGATTCCCCTCTCGTTTTTGTCTTTATCATATTGTTCCAGACACCCAGCATGAGGTCTTGATGGTGCAGAAGTATCTGATTGTGTAGCACTCTACTGATCTGCAGAAGGATGCAGCTTCATATCAGATGTGTTGCTCTGGCTTTTTTCTAACTTCTTTGGAAAGTGAGTTTTGCATGAGAATGTAGCATGTAGGTACAAGAAGATAACAACAACAAAGCCCTAAGTATAACACGTGTCGTAAAACTTTCCAGGACATCTAGTGAAAGTTAAGATGGTTACAACAACCAAGCACCTGGAATAACAGAAATATGCAAAATCAAATGGCATGAACCATCTATTTCAATTTTAAATAACACAAAACTTTGATTTGCTTCTGCATTAAATTGATGGACTGAGTCAAGGATCATTAACAATTTAATGCCTTTTCTGTCCCACAGTGTGGATGTCCCTAGCCCTTTTAAAAACTAACAGAGATGTTTTTTTGCATCTGAAATATAAATCTTGCTGCAAATATACTCTCCGTGACAATCCGTCTGTTAAGTTCATGTACATTATTTATATGAGTGTGTGAGTGTGTGGGTGTTTGTATGTACCTGGTTTCCCGTGATTATGGAGACTAAATGTAAAAAAAAAAAAAACAGTAAATTTAAAATTAAAGACCTTGTGTGGACATTTTTATTTCAAGCTACTAATCATATATATATATATATATTTTTTTTTATCTGAATTTTGTGTGTTTATGTGTGTTGCCTCTTTGTCAGAACACAAATAGGTTCATTGATGGTAAATAATAATATGAGCGATGTGGATAATGATATGAGCAGATCTTAATCAAGTGCCTTTAACCGTTCACTGCCACACAACAGAAGAACTGAAGCAACCAAAACCTCATTTAATGGGGGATTTTCTTGTTTTAAAAGATCAATGATAAAGTTATGCTGTAAGTTAACTGTAACTTGATTGTAAGTTGCAGTAGTAGTAGTTTACTGTCTAATTAACCATATTTCTTTAAATATAAAGGAGACTCTATTTGTAATAATTTCAACTGAAATTATCAATTAACATGATATTTTAACTGGCAAGAACGAATAACGGTTAAACATTTAATTTATCAGAAATGTCTATATAAATCTGTGGGAGAGCTGATGTTGCTGTAAAAATATTAAATATTATAGGAATATTGATAGTCACCTTATATTTTCAGTTCAGCTTTTGAGTTGAGTTGAGTTTTGACTTGTTTGTTTTTAACCCGATATAAAATTAATGTTTTGGCTTCAATGGTTTGAAGACACTGGAAACATTAAGTCCTGGATTTTCCTTGGCACTGTTTGATCCAGCATCACACAGAGTTCCTCTAATTAGTGCAGCTTATTATAATCATACTACAATGGGTGGCACAGAGAATGTACATGATTAATTGAGTAATTAAGTTTGAGTCTCTGGGAGGTTTCACTTTGAAAATGAAAATCCCCTTTGTGGTGATGGCCTTAGAAGGATTTCCTTTGTCTCTCTCTCTCTCTCTTTGTGTGTGTTGTACATTTTCTTCTCTGTCCTTTGATCTTACTTTAACCAAATTTCCTTGTTGAAAAAATATTTCATTTCAAGTGCAATCATGCTCTTAATAAAGTTTCAGAAGAGTTAGAAACTTTGACAGAAGACCAGACATTCAAAATGAATGTTTTTTCTTCTTGAGGAACATCAGAAAACTGATACTTAAACTATACTGACTTGTGAAGCTCACACTTTTTTACTTCTTTGGACATTGTGAATTCTTTATTTGTTTTCATTGTTTACAGTCATTATTAGATGACCATGCAGTCATAACTCTCTCAGCAATCATGACTTTAATATCAAAGTACTATAACATTTTGTAAAACGTATTTAGAATTTTTTTCTGTTTTCATTTTAATTTTAGTTAAAATAATTTTGTTATATATGTTCTGTAATTGTTTTTAGTTATTGTTTTGGTTATTTTTTTCTCTATATAGTTTTTAGTCTTTATCACGTTAAACTAAAAAGAGAAATGTTGATAACTCTGAGCAGAATCGATATTTTAACATTTCTGTTCTGCATTCCTCTGATATTATTACCGGTTACTAACGTTATTTTTTAAAAAACAATATTCTTTGCCTATAATTTGCCTAATAATAATAATACAATAACAATAAAGTACAGAGTTTTCTTCACTCAAAAAGAAAAGGAAAAATAGAGATCTAACGCTTAGTCACAGCCAATACAGCATCATCTTGTCTAGATTTTGGCCAAATGTAAGCTACTTAATAAAAAAAATCTATCAACACTTTAAAGACATCAATCTATTTTTGCGATATTTAAAAATGTTTGCTGCATTATAAAAAAATAATAAAAATAAAAAATAAAATCAAAATAAACACTTGTATAAGATTGTGTTTTAAAATGGAAATAAATAAAATAAAATAAATAAATAAATAAATAAATAAATAAATAAATAAATAAATAAATAAAATAAAAACAAAAACTTAAGTCACGGCTGACATCGCATTTTATTACTTAGCCCTATTATTTCAGAAATAATGAAGGCTAAAATATCTGTAGTCTAATCAAAATGTTTGCAAACATTATAAAAACAGTTATTAGTTTCTCTCCAAATCAAATCCTCTAAAGTTTAGGCTATAAAGTCGTAAATCCAAAAACAAATTAATCTAAGGTGAAGCTGATGCCTACCTCTCTCATTCGGCACGAATCCAGATGTTTCCATGTTCCCGACGTATCTGGATGCTAAAATGTTATTTATTTTATAGTGTTTGTACTTTCAATTATTATTATTTCAAATAATCTTGTCAGTAAATGGTTAATAATAGGTTCTGTGGAACATTAAAGAATAAGTCAAGGTTAACCAAAAATTTTTTGTTCAGAATATCTTATTTTATGAGTTTGAGTAAATAATAAAATAATTTTCATTTTTGTATGATCTACAGTATGTTTTAATACATTTAGCCAAATTATGTCACATTAGGTTGCTGCAATAAAAAAAAAAAAATGAATGGAAGTGAAAATTGGGTAACAATTGTGCAGTGTCCCTTTTTACAATTTAAGATTAAGTATTTAAATTTTAAATAGCATGATTGAGATGTAGGTGTTCTTTCTTCAAAATGTTCTGTTTAATGTTGTATTTCCCCTTAAAGCGTGTGTGTGCACTGTAGAAAAACAGGGACCAGTTGCTTTTTGCTGTTCTGAGTGTGATGTTAAGAGACTACGAATACATGCTAAACTCTGCCTGGACTCCATTTATTACAGGTGTACTACAAAAATCTCCTTCAAACAACAAAGCAACATTCCCATCCATGCTCTGCTTTGGTGATTCTGGCCGTGTCTATTCAAACACACAGCTATTTCCTGGGTGTCCAGTGATGCGGCTTCTGTAATTATAGTTGGCACGGTAACCTGTAATCTACTGAAAACAGGGAGCACTGACACATTTGAAATGTCTCCAACTTTATGTCCGAATGCACAACACATCATTTTTGTTGACAGGCGCCACACTCTCTGAAAATCACTTTCTGTCATTTTTTAAGGAAGACCTGTACGTTTCTCTATGCTAAAAAACAGAGGCTCTTTATGCAAACGTTATTGTCTACCATGTTATTAATGTCTAGTGTGGGACTTCAGATCAGATTAATTTTCTTTTTGCCATAGAAGATTTGGAAAAATTTGCCATTTATGGTAAACAGCAAACAGGACTGTAAAGAAGCAGCTTTAGCTATAGATCTAGTTTATTATTTTATTGCCCTTTCCTAGATTATGAAATGTCTTCTGCAGTGCACAGAAAATACGCACATAAAGACATTTTCTTTATTTAGACTACAGTTAATTAGTTAAAATGTATCTGGTATATGCATGTTTTGGCTCCATGTTTCCTTATTCCTTACACTGGACCTCGATTGGGATTTTCCTTAGTTGTCAGTTATAATCATCAAAATTGAAAGAAATAAACATTTGAAATATATCAGTCTGGGTGTAATGAATGAATATAATATACAAGTTTTTGAATGGAATTAGTGAAATGACTTTTTGATGATATTCTAATTATATGACCAGCACCTGTATGCCTTGTTATTGGTCAATCCAACCGAAAGGGATGTTGCCGGGAAACCAGATAAAACCTCTTCCACACCCAAAGGCTTTTCTTAACTTGCGGTTGCCTGGAGACACCTATCACCTTGGACACCTCGCGACTCCTCTTTCGGGGCACTCCGATCTTCTGGCAGTTTTCAGCAACTTTGTTGATTCACTTCGAAGCAGTCAACCCATGGATGAAATGACGAAGGTTTCACTCCTAAAAGGACTCAACAGGAATCTAGGCATTGTACATGCACCGGGACACTTTACTCAGTAACTACAGAACCAATGCAAATAACCGCTTGTTAACTATTTAGATATGCCTCTAGGCTTTGGCCCCTTTTAATTAAGGTGATGAGATTATTAGAGGGTTCTTAACAGGTTGTGATTTAGTTGATGAGTAAATACTGCCATGACTCTCCACTCTCTTGCGTGCCAGCGCTCTCTCTCTCTCTCTCTCTCTCTCTATCCATGCCTTCCTTGCGTTGGCATCTATGTTTAATGTGTGTATGTTTGTGATTAGTCAGATGTTTCATGTTCCCCTGTAGTGTAGTTTAATAAACATCCATATGTATTCACACTTGTTTTTTCTTTATTTGCTGCTCACAGAACGAGGTCACTTTAACGTTCTGGTTTTGTTACATACTCTAAGAGCAATTTATTAGTAGTAAAATTATTTTTTGTGGCCAGACAAATACATTTACTTAGAATCAATAAAAGATTAACACTGTCCATCCTGCGGATGAACAAATCATTTTATTGTACTCTTAATGCTATAATTCTACAAGTAATTCCTGAAGATGAATATAATTAAAAATAACCCGTTATGATGAATTAGGTTCATCTAACTACGAGCTAATTTGCTACATAGGTATAACTGGAAAAACAATTCTCAACTCCTTTCTTGAATCATGATTCATCCTTTCTGCCAACTCAATCATTGAGAGCGATGAGGTGAGGGGAGTTTTTTTATGGTACATGTCTGGCCTTTATATAGATCAGCTATATAACAAAGGAAAAAGAATATGAGCATGAACTCAAGTCAAGGGGAAAGGAAAGGTCAAGTGCAGGGGCAGGTATAGAGGGTGACCCTGTAGCACACGGTTATTAGAAAGTCCCATTAAGTGGCCTTGGCCGGATTTGTTCGAGCGCACATCCCTCATGAGACTGTACCTGGAGAGAGCTATGTGCTAGCATCCCCATTCATATCAAAGACAGTTGCTCTTCTCCTTCATGGACTGCAGCTATCTGTCCATCAGTAGATTAGCAGGTGCACTCTCCATCTCTCTGGGGGTGTAAACACACCAGCATCACGCCATTAACTGCTTATTGAGGCATCATTTCTATCAATTACCTCTGCCTAAATCCCTCAATGCAAATCAGTCCTCAAGGACATGCTCAGCTGTCACTCTCCACAGCCCGTCACTGTTTGTGCCATTATTTACAACGGAAATCAGCTCAGGAAATGGGTGGTTTAGAGGTGGGGCTGATTATTATGACAAACCGAATATTTATCTCTGTGAAACTTGTAATTTGTCTCCATTTTCTGTCAGGCCTCATCTTAATAGCAGGGTGTTTTAGGTGCATTAGCATGTCACATTGCTTCTTTATAATCACAAGATAGGAAAGAAAAATGAAAAATGTTTTTTTTCTTTTATTTTATGAAGAATGTTGGAAGCTTGATGAAAGACCCAGTTCACATTTTATTCTCAAAGATCAACAATTTAGTGTATTATTATTATTATTTGTATTATTATTTATATAACTATGTTCTGATATTGAATATATACGCTTTTTCATATCTCTAGAAAAATGTGGGGTCACTGCATTTTCTTTCTTTCTTTCTTTTCTCTTTTTTTTTTTTAAAGAAATCAAAACTGTTATTTAGCAAAAGCACATTAATCAAAGATGACAGTAAGGCCATTTATAATGATACAATTTCAATGACATGCTGTTCTTACAAAATTTCTGTTACTCAGAGAATTCTGAAAGTAATTTCCACAACAAAAACATAAAGCATCACAACTGTTTTCAACACTGATAATAAGAAATGTTTTGAGCACCAAATCAGTATATTAAAATGATGTCAGATGCATCGTGTGATACTGAAAACTGAAGTACTGGCTGCTGAAAATCTAGCTTTGCCAAAACAGAAATAAATTACATTTTAAAATGTATTCAAATAGAAAACATCTAGGTTACATATGTTTCCCTCATTCCCTCATAAAGGAGGGAACGGAAACATTACGTCAGAAAGAGACTGACAAATGGGGTCTTGCCTTTCATCTAACTGTATTTTTATTTTTTTTTACTTTTAAACGTCCTTATTTGTATAGTTATATTTTATATTTAATTGGCATATATCTGTATTTTTATGCTCTACTATTAGTGTTATTAGATTAAATTAAACTTTATTGTCATTATGCAGAGTACAAGTAAAGAGCTACTGAAATGCAGTAGGCATCTAAGCAGAAGTTTAAGAATATAGTGTTTAATATACATATACTGTAAGTGCAGAGTAAGTGAAGCTATGATTTATAGAATGTACAGTGGAGTTGCTATATAAAGTATTAAGCAGAGTATGTACAGAATATAAATAAGAATGCAATGTAGGGATTATATGTACATTATGAACAGCATCATGTAGGGTTTTATGCACATTATCTGTATGCACTAAGGGTCTATGCAATTTCAATTCTCTGTATGTATGTGCTGTAGATGTGGCAGAATTGCAATAAAGCAGACTTGACTATATTCTTTCATTTTCAGAGATATTAAAAGATATTAGATATTAAAGTCATTTGTAATATATTGAAATATTTAAGATATAAAAAGTTATTTTAAAGAAAATGATAAAGACAATGGATTCAGGTGGCATGAGGTCAAAATGTCATGGTGTTGAATTCAATCTAGACAAGTTAAACAGGAGCTGGCTTAGTCTATCCTATGAAAAAGACAGGATTTCCATATGTATTTCAAAGTCTTTATTTAGGAAACAACTGGCTGCTTTGTTCACGTCCTATGACAACAACAACAACAAAAAGCGGCTTCTTAATGCTGGGCCACATTTACGAAGCATTCACCCTGCACAAAGAAACCAATTACTCTGACAAGGTCAGCAGAGCGCATAGCCATGCCCACAGTTTTATTGGACTCTTAGAGGGAATTTTGTATATCACTGAACACCATCAGAAGGGACCACTGGCTCTGAGGACTAGTACAAACCTACTATGATGCATCTGACTACCTAATTTTAAATTTAAAAGGAGGCTAGTGAGTCATCTGTTTCTGTAAAGAAAGGATTCATATCACAATGTGAACTTTCAGTTCAGGACTAATTTCTTAAATTAACAATTAAATAGGGGGAAAATGGGGAAAACTTAAACTGTGTCCAAGATGCTCAAAGTACACTATAAACAGCAAAACAGCACAGTTCTTCTTTTAAGACAGGTTTTCTACCTGATTTGACACCTAAAATACTTAACTGGTGTAGTCAGGTTGATTCAGTCATACTAAAAAATGTTATTGAGAGGTAAATAAAGACATTGTAGATGTTGCCAATATGATGCATATTTTAAAGGTTATCCGACAAAACATTCTTACATTTTTATTATTTTTTTATTTTGTGGTAATGTGTTCAACCAACATTTAGAAACCAACTACCATATAAACCTGAAAGATGCTGACCAACTGTATATGTAAGACTAAAGCTGGACATGTGTTTTGTCCTACTGTACATGGCCACAGGTCAGAGCCTTTCAATGTTTTGACAGTTGTCTTTCCACAGACAGCTTTTTTAGGCCTCACTGGAGCTGTGCAGTCTGGCCTATAAGAGCTTTTTTAGACAAGAAAAATTGTCACAGCCATGGACGACCAGAGATGGGGAGCTGAGCACGACCGCCTCATGCTCCTCACTCAAAGCCACTGTCACACAAACTGACATTTACTGCCAAAATACAGTAATATGATCCCTCTCTCGATCTGAGAGGGACTCTGCCATGAGCATACCATTATTAAAAAAGAAGCCTATTAGGATGCGCTTCACTGATATCTTACATATATATGGATAAGATAAATGAAAGCAAAGCAAAGCAAAACACAGAACACATCACTCATTGTGCCCGCAGTATTACGTTTCCATTCTCTTTAGGAGCTTTATTGGATTAATTTGTGTTTAATTGAATATTCTTATCACATTAGCCTCCTATTAATCACTCTTCATTTATAGCAATAGTGTAATTGAAAATGGGACAGTGAGATGTTCATCCACAGCTTATATTGGTGAAGATATGCCTGCTTAATCGGGATGAAACCATCTGACCAAAATGTGCAGTGACAAGCCAAAGTTTTCTTAGTTTATGTGCAGTTTAGGGGTGAATTTTCCCATTAATAATAATGAATGACTAGTCCAGAAATCAAAATTAATTTGGAATCTGTAAAAACTTCTTTCTCTTCTTCTATAATAATATAGGCTTGTGTAAAAGGCTCATGGATATCTAGTTAATTTGCTACTAAGTACTTCAGACAAAACTTTAAAGAATATCTTTCAAAGATTTGATGTCTCTCTTCTGGACAACATTGGCAAATCTTATGAATATTTCATCAGATCGACAACATACTTTCCAGTTTTCTTTGCAAAATGCATTAGATGGTCAGTGAACTGAGGCTGGCAGGAAAATAACATTTCTGGGTTGTACTGGCATTGCACTGAAAACTCACACTAGAACACCATTAAATTCATTCCACTGTGTTTCAGAATATTCTCAATAAATTGGGTATTCTTCAGTTCCCAAACTTTTGACAGTCACGTAAATTACATTAAATACATTTTAGTGACCAGTAGGAGTTTTCATCTCATTTTGTATTTTATATTATAGTAAAGTGATATTCTTTATTTGTTAAACTTTTTTAATGAGGAAGACTAAAAGTCACTAAAAGTGCTTGTTTATTTTGCTCTGAGATACATCTTTGCCCTGTATTTTTTTTTTTTATGTGCTGACTGTTCAGAGACCTGGAGCACTTCAAGAATACTCAGAGTTTTGTGTTTTAGGGGACAGCAGGGTTTATCCTACATCACAATGACTTACTTCTGCTTTGTTGCCATCTCTTGCATGTCAACGAAGTGCTGATGCAACTTTCGGGGATGTATGACAGTGTGTGTGTGTGTGTGTGTGAGTGTGTGTGTGTGTGTGTGCGCGTGCGTGTGTGTGTGTGTGTGTGTGTGTGTGCGTGTGTGTGTGTGTGTGTGTGTGTGTGCGTGTGAGAGAGGCTGTGCCAGCACTCTCTTTGTTGAATGCCCCCTGAGCCTGCTGCAGAATGTGTCAGACACAAAGACATCATGCTTTCATGCTATACAGGACATATAGAGAGATATGACATAAATTAACAATGATTAATAATATAATATCGAAATAAACTTTCAAAGTGTTATGTGTTATAGTTATAGTGAGCATGTTTTTGTGACATATCAGGACACAACTTTGTGTAATGCCATAGGTATGACACAGGTATTACAAAGAGAGGGTGACTTATGAGGACATTACCCATGTCCCCATTTTTCAAAACGTTTATAAACCATACAGAATGAGTATTTTTGAGAAAGTTAAAATGCACAAAGTTTCCTGTGAGGGTTAGGGTTAGGTGTAGGGTTGGTGTTGGCGCTCAATGCTCTGTAGTGCCATCCAGACAGCAACAGTTCAAAGAGGAAGTGGCCTGGCTGTGAGGGTCCAGAATGACTTTTACTCACTCTGGATGAGTGCAGTTCTTGGAGTGTGGAGAGGTTGGACCAGTGATACGCTCAGAGTCTGCTGCAATCGCTAAAGGTTATCAATGTTGAAAACGTTGCTTAATATTTTTGTGGAAAAGGTGATACACTGCCATTCAAAACTTTGAAGTAAGATTAAAGAAAGAAATAAAGAAAGAAAGAAAGAAAGAAAGAAAGGAGAAATTCAACATTGATGCATTAAATTGATCAAAAGCAACAGGAAATACAATAGTTTTCTATTTCAAATATATGCTTTCCATTTGAACTTTCTATTCTTCATAGAATCCTGAAATAATATAGCATGGCTTCTACAAAAATGTGAAGTAGTTATAAACTGCTGAATTGGATGCTTCAACTGATTTCAATATTCATAATACTATGAAATGTTGGGCTGGGCCAGTTAATCAGTGAAGGTGATCTGACAGTGTGATGATAACTGAAGATGAGGCAATCAGAAGCACCAGTTCAGAGACTGTAGAGCCCATCAAGACAGCTGTGGTGCTTTTAATCTCACAGACAGAGGCAGACAACCACACATAAGAACTAATGAGTCGGAATTCAGTATCAAAGGGTTAAAAGAAAGGTAAAGCTTTATTCAGGTCTGCCTTTTATGTTTGACTACAGATGGATTCAAATGTAAACAAGGAGCTAGAAGACACAGACTGACTGATTTTGTAACTGTGGAGCAATCAGGGCCAGATATTACCCTAAATATATCACACCAGGTTTCTCTGGAGACAGTTTGATGCTGCACAATGACTAACAATGATAGTTAACCCCTAGCTAAGCCTTACTTTGGAAACATTATTGACAATCCTGTCTAAGCTACTGCTTCTACTGCTTGTTTGATCTGTTTCTTTGGATAAATTTCCCAAATAGGGAGATTGTTACTGTGGTACTTATAATAGTGACAAAGGAAAGATACAGTTTATTTAATATTTTTTTAATGCTTTGGAAATCTTGAGAAGTGCAATTGTGTCAGCCTTAATTCCTGCAAAACTGAAAAATGCCCTACATTTGCTTTATGATTTAGTTTTATGTCATTTAATTTATTGCTTGTTTCATCAGGTCGTTGTATAAAAACCAGTAACAAGTGAAGAGTTTATTTTAGTCGAAGTAAGTATTGTAAAAAAAGATGTTCCTACATTGTTATCACTTGTAATTGGTTTCAGATTAGGCTTTTCTCCTTTCATTTAATTGTGAAAAGCATTTGCCTCCATTTAAACATCAAACATTTATTCCGGTGCATGTACAAATATATTTAGATTTTTATTTTTTTATGTAATAATATAATATAATAATATACATATTGATTATAATGATATTTTTTTTCATTTAGTTTCACTGAAAATATGATTTTTTTTAACAAAGCTGCTTTAAAATTGCTATTACTATTGCTAACAATCTGTTGCTTGATAAAGCATGTAATCTCACCCTGTATTAGTCCTTATTTATACGATAATTCTTCATTACGTTAATTTGCATCTAGATCTTACAACTATAATCTTTAAAAAAAAAATAATAATCTCCAAATGTGCTGTTATTAGACTGGACTGACATGTATAGAGAGATTTGTGTGTGTTTATTTTTCTCATTCAGTCTTTGCAACTCCACAATAAGACAACCAAAGCATTGCAATATGTTACCAGATTACTGCAAGCAATATCAATCACAGTCAGAACAAATCATATTCTAAAACTTCTCTGCTAAGAAATGTTTAATTTATCTTATAAAGTGCAAATGGGGTTTATTTAAAGTTAATCGCATGCTTTCAACATGTTGATGGAGTGAGACAGAGAGAGAGAACTGAAATTCTGTAGGTGTCTGCCGCTGTCTTGTTTTTCAGAAGGCTTTCACATTTCAGAGCATAAAAGTTTCATTGCTCAAACTCAATGCAGCGTTTCTCATGGATAATTTATTGAATGGGGAGTGGCTGTTTTTCATACGGTTAATCCGGTTCAGCACAGGTACAGGCTAACAGCTGTCTGCAAACTCATCACCCTCAATAAATCTCTGAGCTCGTGAGCCACAGCAGGAAAGACATGTCTCATTCGTTTGGACTCATGCTGGGAGGTCCAGAGACACGATGCAGTTGAGTGATCTATTTGTTTATCTACAACAAGACCTGAAGGAGTGAAGCTGCATATAGAAACACATTTTAATCCCCGAAACACACAATAAGGTTTTTTGTTTTTCAGGCATTTATTTTAGATCTAATTGCACAGACTTACACTATACATTTGTAAGAATGCTGTAGAAAATAACAATAGTTCATATTTTTAGCATTGCTTGATTATATTGTATGGTATATAATTATGTTATTCAGAAAGATTGTGTAAGTGCTTAAAAACACTTATCACTAAGAATAAACTATATTAAGCCACTGCCACTGATTTGAATGTGCAAGAAGCATGATGGTTGCAGTTGCATTTGTATGAAACAAGAGATTGATACAGTGTGAGCCGTTGTTTTTAATATACAGCATGGCCATATGATGGTTAATATTTGAAATACCAGACTACTGATTGGCGAAACTGACCAATCAGAATTGAGTATTCCAGTGAGCCTTGAAAGTGTGCAACACTTGGATCCTAGAAGTAAAAACTTCAGTTTTCTCCATAGGAAAATGTATTTTGTTAGAGATTGTTTAACTATTGTTTATGTTATTTTCTGCACCCTTTTGTTCACTCTCAAAATACTTAAACATGACAACCTTTAAACCAACACCTTTATTTCTCCATCGTTTTAAGAAATGCCATTTGCAATGCTTGTGATTGTAGTTATTTACCTCATGGAAATACAAGTACCTGTATTTCCGTTTGATTTTAAACACTTCTTTAAAATCCTCAGAATTATTCAGAATGAATTTAACAATTTGAAAAATGTATTAATAAATTAATAATTTGTTGTTTAACTGGACTCATTTCAATCTTACTCTACATTATTTAATATTTATATCAATGTCTCTTTACTCTTTCAGTCTTTGCACTCTCATCTGCTCTATCATTTCCTTCTACTCTCACATGAGCTGGTGCTCATAATGTAACACTTAATCAAATTATCTGAATCCTGTTTAAGATTTATAAAATTTCAATCAAGATGTTTGCTTGACTTTTATTATGTTCCCACATAGGACCCTGGGAAAATACTGTAGGAATGACCCCAATCTTAAGGACTGCAAGCTCCACACGACTTGAAACTTAATGATATATATATATTTTTTTTCTTTATAACCTCTCTTCTGTTTGGTAATTCAACTCAACATATATGTGCTTTCATTATAGTTGTGCTTAATGTTACCACTGTCTCGGGTGCAAATTAAGGTTTGGTGCTTTTGCTGTGGAGAATAAATGCAAATGTCTGTCCAGTCATATTTAAATGCACGGTTTACTGTCAGCCTTCCTTTCTACTGATCCAGCCATGAACAGGCTATAGTTGTAGCTTTTCCGACACTTATTTTACTAACAGCACTTGGCAGCATAAATTATGAGATATGTCAATGTCTACATTAGGACTGGACAGTGTTGTCACAATGATGCCTTGCTGATCTGATTGGTTGTCAAATGCCAAACACGCATTTTTTTGCATGAATCTTTTTGCATGACTTTAACACACGACTCGAGTAGTTAGTATGTTAGGCCATTCACACTAAGCTTTAATTCACATATGCTTACACAATCACTCTTTCCAGATTTAACTGTCCTTCGGTCAGAATCAGACCAGAGTCCGCCTACGGAGTATCCCTGGTTTAGTGAAGAATAGTTGTGTTAGACCAAAAAAATAAAATAAAATAAAAAACAAGCTGAGAAACTTCACAAGTCTCTGGAGACCTTTTTTTTTTCATCCTACATTCATAAAATAACAAACACTTCTGTATTATTTATTGTGTTTGTGGACTGTGTATCAATTGCATGCTGACCAGTGTACCTGCTTTAAATAATGCCTTCAAAAAGTCATTTGCGGTTTACAAACTACACATTTGCAAGATTTTCCAGCGGCACTTGAAACTTGATGGAGTTAAAAAAAATGTGATCTGACAGCTGCTATATTTCTTGCTTTCTCCACCTCTCACCTGTGGGCATTGATATTCCCTCCATCTCTTCTAACCCCCAGTATTCCGCCTGCCTCTCAATCTCTCCGTCTGGCAAATATTGATCTAGCAAAATGACTTCTCAAGGTTAGGGTTCTAGTTTGTGTGCTACAGTAGATAAGGCAAGGGGCTTGTCATTTGCCGCCTGCACTACTGAAGCCCGCTGTGTGACGGGCGGAAGTCTGAGGTTTGCCAAAATTAGGTGTAAAATATTTTTCCATCATGAAATGTGTAGTGATGTGGGGTTTTGTTTTATCCTTTTGTGTTGGCTGGATGTTTTTCGAGAAGTCACGCTGTGTCTGTATCACTATGGAATCTTGAATGATTTGTTGTGCTGTGAAGGGAGCTCTGTGTTCCCGCCAATTTCTGGAGCTTTTCCTGCACTCATTTATATGACTAATGGCCTCATATCAGTGAGGCTCTATGAAGAATCAGTATCATCTTTGGCTGCTGTGTTGTTTTCATATTTTCCTCCTATAATTAAGAATTACGGTTTTGACTATCAGAGCCACACTGCTTATGAAATTACTGGGAAAGATTTTTTTTTCCCCAGACCACAAAAGTGTCAATCTTTTTTTGCCAGAAAAATAGGATATTAATAAAACATCTGCAGTCTTTTTATGAACGTATTAATAATGCAAAGGCATTCTCAGTTTGAAAGCATCTTCAGAGCAATTACCTTCTATTCACCATTTAGCCCTGGCCCCAAAGCTTGCATCATTCAATTGAGAAATGAAAGTGAAAGTGACGTGACATACAGCCAAGTATGGTGACCCATACTCAGAATTTGTGGAAATCAAATATGATTGACATTTGCATTCGAAACAGTTGGCTTGAACTGTCTTTTTGTTCATGTTTATCATCCACCCATGTCTTATGTATTTTTAACCTTCCTCAAATGATAGAAATTAACTACTATTTATCACCCATCACATTTGTGTTTGTATATCGTAAGACACATGTCATGCATTATCATAGAAATTAATGTATGTATGCTATATATACATATTTGAATTTGAATATAAGAATTTGGGCTCTGTTGTTAATTAGAACCTCTAATATTGATGTACCATGTGAAAGGTTATCTGTATAGCTTACAGAGCATTAGTTGGGAGAGTTTTTTTCCTTAAGAAAATCGAACTATCAGTATGTGTCATTATAAATAATCAGCGATTGTCATTATCAGGTGTCATTACGATTAATAGGCTATTGATATTGGTTGAGAATTTTTGCATCCCTTATATCATTGCAAATGATTTGTAATTGATTGATGAACAAGCCTTGGAAATCACAAGACATGTAAAAACAAGCCTTGAATGAATGGTGAAACCAGTTGATTGAAAGTGTTCATTATAGTTCACATCACAAATTCTCCATGTTTTACTCACATTAATACATTGATCTGCAGTGAGCGGCAATATTAGCATGATTTTACCAATGCCAGTCAGATGAGGCCTTTTGATCAAATGTAAAAATGACAGGTTTCGATTTTTTTGATCATATTAAGATAGAAGTTGAGCCAACATTTCTGAACATGCTGTGAAACTGCATCTTTCCACAAATTATGCATAGCATAGAAATGTAGTCTGCATTCTGTATTCAGGGCATTTAGCATTTCATGGGAGCTTGGACTCTGAATTCAATACATCCTTTAATGGTTTAATGAAAGCCTGAGATGAAAAGGATCACCCAGACATGGACAAATATGTGAGTGAAACCACAAACGAAATGGTCCATTGTATAAAACTCTTTAAAGTCTTCCAGAAAATCGTACACACTCATCCTCATTGCTAGACAGATTTAAAATTTGTAGTATGTGTTGTGTTGTGTAACAATAATTCTTAGCTGTGTTTGTGTTTATGTTCATTAGTGGAAATAAGAAGCAAGACTTGGTTTTGACTAAGCACACACTAAGAGGATTCTGAAAATCAATAGTCATGTCGAGTTCATCTGAAAACATGCTGTATAATTAATGCTTCCATTGATTTTCTCTGCAGGGTAATGTCAGTTGTTGATCATTATAAGTATTTGAGGTAGATGGAACATTATTTTGAAGATGAAGCCTGTAGGCACTGCAAAAAACTGCAAGACATCACTTCATCTTTTTTCGTCTTAATGAAACAGGTGAAACATTTGTTTGATTGACAGTGAAGAACTGCACTCTAGTACAAATATATCACTCTTTATCAATCAATCTGTCTATTAGGCATTGGATATCAATAATTAATTTTTAGTTCATGCTAATTTCTTCATACACTGCTGTTCAAAAAGTTTGGGGTCGCTAAAATTGTTTGATGATTTGAAAGAAGTCTAATGCTCAGCAAGGCTGAATTTATTTGATCATTATAAATAATTTACTTGTGAGATATTATTGTAATTTAAAATAATATTTTTATTTTTAATATATTTTATAAGTAATTTATTCCTGTGATGGCAAGTTGAATTTTCAGCAGCCATTACTCCAGACTTTAGTGTCAAATGATCCTTCAGAAATCATTTAAATATGCTGAACTGATGCTCAAGAAACCTTTTTTATTATTGTTAATGTTAAAAAGAGTTGTGCTGCTAAATTGTTTTTTAGATCCTTTTTTTTTACTGACCCCAAACCTTTGAATACCTTCAACATTTCAAATTTTATAAATGAACAATAGCTATGCCGTTACAAAAAATATTAATGATCATGTATTTGTAAGTTAACCTGTATTAATGTAGTTATGAGTTGAATTCATTGAGTTGAATTTAACCTTATTTAAATTTTTTAAAAAAGATAATCATACCAACAAACACTAAGTGGGTAAAAGATTTGGTACAAAAGAGTTTATTTTTAACCAAAATAATCTCAAACACCATGGTGATTTTCCTTCAACATTTTAAAATCACTATTGGTTTCAGCAAAAGGATAAAGAAAGATTTTTTATTTTGTAAAATTTTCTAGTAAAGAGAAGCAACATGGTTAATATTGTTATATTTATATTTCTCTCTGTTTAGTGTACACTATAAAAAGACTCAAATGTAGCCATTACATATGAGTATGCAGAATTTCAGGTACATATACTGAACAAACGTCTCCCTTTTAGAGCGTATTTGATATTAAAGTCAAGTGTCTCATATGCTGTACTAGTCTACAGATGATTTTGCACACACATGGCTGTCAGAGGCTTTAGACTGCTTCAGCCTCCATAAACACTGAGATTATATGATGAAGAGCTGCTACCTTGGGATCAAACCTTACGTGAGCAATGCCTCCACAAACCTGCAGTTTCTCTGATTAATTTCTCTTTAACGTTTTTTTTTTAAATTATACAAACAAACAAAAAAAAATTATGTGATCAAAAGATTAACAGATTTTCTCTAGTTGTTTTCCCCCCATCTCTTCAACTTTAAATGAAAATCTTTAAACGTGGCACTTAGAAAACATTCACAAGGAATTATAATTTTTATTTTAGAACAAAATTTACAAAGCCATTCAAACAGTCTGTGTTGTAGGTAATTATTTCTTTTAAACTCAACTTCAAAAAAATCATGAATATTCAAAATACACTTTGACTTCACTGCTGTCTCTCATTATATACAAATATGTACAGGCAAGGAAAGTCAGCGATTCACAGTCGTATGTATCTGTACTGAAAAAAGAGCTCTCCATATCTGTTTCTGTATGTAAGTAATTGTATAAATGCAACCAGACCTGGTCCAAACTTGTTTTTTTGTGATTGGCTGGCTGGCAATCTTTAGAATGCTCAGACCGATCGGCTCAAATAGAGGTCCCATGGCTTGGATCAATGGCTTCTGGCATGGGTCCCCTGGGCACTGCCTGGTAAGAGATGGGCATAGGTGTCTTTACGGGGCTCTGGCGGAAAAGGCCTCCGTTGGGTGCCCGGTGTTTGCAGCGCATGGAGGGTGGCAGAGTGGAACTGCTGAGAGGGAGGGGGAGGCTCCGTCCGGGCACGCGGCCGACCCCAGGACCCTCCTGGAGGAAGGAAGTCACGGACAGGCCCCCAGGGAGGAAATCTCTCATGGCTTCCTGGGAGCTCTGCTGTGGCCGCATGCTGCCCATGTCCAGGGCAGAGATCTCCAGAGACTGACCCGGCAGCTGCTTGTGTGCCAGATCGTCCTCCATCAGCCCACTCAAACGCTGGTGAACCTGCTCCAGATTCACCTCTTTGTCCTGGCAATGACAAAGAAACAGGGAGATTGAGACAGAGGCGAAGGCGAGGGGAAGATGAAAGGGTGGGAATTGATTTGTGGGGTGGAAAAGGCAAGAAAGAAAGAATAAGCGAGAAATAAAAAGCAGACGAGCAGTGGAGCAAGAACAGATGTGAATGAAATAACGTGGACGTGCGTGCAGTCTTTCAGAAGAGAGCAGAAGGTGTTTACCAGGGGCTCCAACAATCACATCAGCTCTGATTAATGATACCAATTACACAACGTACTACTGACAGCACGGAATAATCTCATAAAAATCAAATCAAATTCATCTCTTCTCCCACCCGCTCCAGCAAGCAAAATTGCGAAAAAGCTTAATATCAGAAAAGTTACGGAATAAGAGAAATCGATGCAAATGAGAGTGAGTGCAGGGAAACATGGGCCATAAATTGAATTGCAAACATGCTTTGGCGCTTCAGTGTGTCTGGCTTATTTCAGAGGAGTCTTGAAGGGGTATTTCTTCATTCTTTGATACGCACTGCCGTGAAATAGCTTCGGTCATGCGCCAGTGATGCCGTGGCGTGCCACTTAATGAAAGAATCAAGCCAACATTAACAGGCTTCTAACTGCTTACATTTTTCCCACACAGTCATTTAATTCCCATGCCATGCATCCTCCGTAATAGAAAGAGGAGGATGACCTTGATCCTGTAAAGCATTCATTCAACACCGATAACTGTTACATTCAAGACTACTCTGTTAATCACTGCTCTTCTTCTCTGTTTTATTCAGTCAATTCGGTAATGCATCCTTTTCATTTTAATGGGATAGTTCACCCCAAAATTAAATTCCGTTATCATTTGCTTACTTTCACTCTGTTGTAGCAAACCTGCATTACATGGAACACAAAAGATGTTTGTGGACCCCATTGACTTTCATTATATGGACAAAAACATCCTTTAAAATATCTTCCTTTGTGTTTGCTGAAGGAAGCAAGCCATACAGGTTTGGAAACGACATGAGAGTGAGTGAATGAATTTTCACTTTTGGGTGGCCTGGTCTTTTAACTCAATTGCAGAGGTCTTAGGTCTCTAGCACGGTCGATACCAGCAAATCAGCTGTATAATCTACAGTTATGTACCGTTTATGGGTAATTAGAGGTGTCACATTATGAGACTATGTTTCTGAGTCATAAGATCAATGAAGATATAATTACTGCAGAGCTCATGCAGCTGTAGTAGAAAGTCTGAATGTGGCTCTAATTAAAAATGCATTAATTTGCCATTAAAATACACCAAATTTGGGGCACTTACAGCCGTAACAAACAACACATCTGGAGGCCAGTCTCCTTTTGGATTCCAGATTGCAATATTTTGGGACATCAGTGTGGCCAATGAATGGGTGATCTGATGGATGACAAACAGATGATGAATATGATGAGTATGTGGAGCGAAATGGAGAGGAACACAGTGGGATTCCTGTTAGTGCTCTTTTGGCCATGAGATTCAATGAATAAAATCATCACTTTTCAGTCTCTAAAACAGAAAGAACTTATTAACCCACACAATATGGATGAATTAATGTCTCTGACTCTGCCTGGGTCTCTGTAATCAGTTAGTTCTCTATGCATGAGTGAGTCATAATTACTGCATCACCCACATCCACATATATAATCTGATTGATTTAGATTCCTAATGCGCTCAAAGGAGGACGCTTGTCCTCCTTTATATTATCAAGCCCTGTTCACCCCAATGACAGGTATCCCTGCTCAGGTCTCAGCTGACCTGTGTAAAAAGCCTGCGTGTCTTCCCAGTCTCTTTCCTCTCTCTGGCCAAACGTCCCGTGTGCATCCTGCAGCAGTTGCAATTTCATTATATGCCAATGACCCAGACGCCATCTCCAGAGTGCAGCCCTTAGTGTCCTGTATGAGACCACAGAGAACCCGTGACTGCCTGGACATTGGCATATAATTGCAATAAGAAGACACAGAAAGGAATATAAAACGTAAAATGTGTAAAGTTGGTTATCGTGTGGTTCTTATTGCTTGCCAGAGCTCCAGTTACTCCCTGCTTACAGTGTATCATAAACCAAACAAGACCATACATAAAAAGAAACACTCAAATGTACAGGCATAATGGCAGACTGAGCACTTTAAAGCAAGAACAAGGAGCTGGTTGGTGAAAGCAATATAGTCAGCAATATAAGCTAGTAAAAATCTTATCTCTTTATGTGTCGTTAATTCAGATCCAGTCAATGTTCAAGCAGTTGACAAATGTAGTCATAAACAGATGTCTGATCATTATTATTCAACAATGTCTGTAAAATTTAATACTATGTTATCGACAATCAACGTTCCTGAACTATATATTGGTTTATGAGCTATTGCCTCGCCAACGTCTGCCTTGGCTCAAGATATCACCAAAGGAAAAAGAGAGAAGGAGAGGAGACCAAGGACGGAAGAGTACTGCAGAACACTTGAACATAAGTCTATTAGTCATTTGGCTTCTCTCATTGCACACACTTTAGTTTAGGGATCCAGGTACAACCTTTGCCCTAACAACCTAGCAATAGTAGGATAATGTAAGTGATATTGCAAATTGGGGATGTTTGTATGCAGAAAGCTACTTTGAAACCATAATTGAATTAATGGAATTACAGTATAGTAATAGTTGGCTATAACATAGAGCTTAACATTTTTGAATTCAAATGCTCCAATTAAGGGTATAATAAATCCAAAATAAGAAAATTATCTGATCATTTTCTGTGGTTTCGAACTCGTATGAATTCCTTTCTTCTGTGGAACACAAAATAAGATATTTAGAAGAATGTTTTAGCTGTTTGTGGCCATTATAAAACCAATGGGTCCCAAATTTGTCAAGTTCCAAAAAGAACAAAAAAGTTTTTTTTTTTTTTTTTAAACAGCAAAATAATGTTTTCTGTTTTAATAATGTTTTCTGGTCTTAGAAAACTAACATCAATCTTCAAACGGCATGACATTTGAGGTTGGATCATATAGGTTCATTTCATGCTACTTTTATGTCTGGTTTGAGCTTGAAAGCAGGATCCCATTAACTTTTATATTAGACAAAAACATCTAAAAGTCACAACAAAACAGTTGTAGAGGCAGAACATTTCTCCCATTTTGTTATGCATATATACAGTAAGTGTAACAGATTACTGAAAAAAAATAATTGTAGGGATTTTGTTCTAACCATTGGTTGTTGATTGGGTTTCAAGATGTGGATATTGCACTCAAAAACTAAGGCAGATAAATGGAAGATTGCAGGGTGGAGTTTAAGTGAACTCATTGATCAAAATATCAGAAATTCATCACCACAGAAAAAAAAAAATATTGAAAATTTGATAAATAAATATATTATTAATAATAATATATTTATGTTTCACAGAAGAAAAAAAAGTCATACAGGTTTGAAACAAGGGTGAGTAAATGATGACCTTTTCATTTTTGGGTGAACTACCCTTTAAATAATCAAAGAATTGATCAGATTTTTTTAGGTGATCTTGTGCTTTTCTTGAGTGACTCCCTCCCCCTTCACCCTTCCCTCTTGCCTTCTCTTTGGCAACACTTCAGCAAATTGGAGGCAGTAAGTTCTTTATGGTCACACCTATAGCTGGGTGTACTGGAGCTCGACTAAATCGGGGTTTGCGTCAGTGGCGTCTGGATCCATAAAGTAGAGTGTGGCAGT